>NW_023266087.1:0-275 GCF_013103735.1 Etheostoma cragini
TGTCTGTAGGAGACGCAGGGCATGCTGGGAGACGTAGGCCATCAGATACTCTCTGTTAACTGTCTGTAGGAGACGCAGTCCTTCAGATCCTCACCATGTCCGTCTGTGTGTCCCTCAGTGTCCAACACCACGGCGTCCTCGGGGTCCTCGGACACGGCCATGAGTCCGTCCTCGGCCTCGCCCGTGCAGAACACCGTCGCCGTGGAGTGCAGGTGATGACACGCCCAGCCACAGGCCCCGCCCCCTCACCCAAAGACTCCGCCCACTCTGACAGC
>NW_023266087.1:528-1072 GCF_013103735.1 Etheostoma cragini
TTTTTTTTTTAAGAAAACCAAAAAGATAAAAAAAAAAAGTTTCCGACTTCGTGCTGTGAATCTTTTTTTTATGAAATCAGAGTTTTTATTTTATTAAAAATAAACATTCAAATAAAATAAAGTAAAATCGATAGAGGATGTTCGTTAGTGAGATCAGCTGTTTGTGTTTTAGGAGAAGATTTATTGAGCGATCAAAACGATGAAAAGAAGAAAAAATGCCCCAAAACTTTGATTTAACAAGTCGTTAACTTCACATTTGTGTTAAAATTTTAGAAATGTGATGTCATAGTTTGTCTGTTATGACTCAGCGAGTTTTTACATTTTGATCAAGTTACAATTTCTACTTTGATATTTTTATAAATACGAATGTTCATCTGGTAACGGACTCACTGGCAGAACTTAAATTATATTTTACTTCTTATCTTTTCATTTAAGATGGTTTCTGTTGCTAAGTGACCAGCGCCACAAAAAGTCCTGTTTTTGTTGCAAATGTGACAACATTATGGGATGGATCCCCACAGAGAGCTTTAATTAAAGAGGAAGA
>NW_023266088.1:0-1870 GCF_013103735.1 Etheostoma cragini
ACACACAGACATACAGAGACGCACACACACACACACAGACACACACACAGACACAGACACACACACACACAGACATAGGGACACAAACACACACACACTTACAGACACACAAACATAGGGACACACACAAATACACACTTACACACCCACACAAACACAGGGACACACACAGACACACACAGACACACACACACACACACACACACACACAGACACACAGACACACATACACACACACAGAGACACAAACACACTCACAGACACACACCTGCAGCGGAGTATATTGGCAGACGAGACTTGTGTTGTGTTGTGTTTGGTGTTCAGGTGTGTTGTGTTGTGTTTTGTGTTCAGGTGTGTTGTGTTGTGTTTTGTGTTCAGGTGTGTTGTGTTGTGTTGTGTTGTGTTCAGGTGTGTTCAGGTGTGTTGTGTTGTGTGTATTTTTCAGGTGTGTTGTGTTGTGTTCAGGTGTGTTCATGTGTGGTCAGATGTGTTGTGTTGTGTGTATTTTTCAGGTGTGTTGTGTTCAGGTTTGTTCAGGTGTGTTGTGTTGTGTTCAGGTGTGTTGTGTTGTGTTCAGGTGTGTTGTGTTGTGTTCAGGTGTGTTGTGTTGTGTTCAGGTGTGTTGTGTTGTGTTCAGGTGTGGATAAGGCGGCCTACCTGATGGGGGTCAGCGCGGCCGACCTGCTGAAGGGGCTCCTGAACCCTCGCGTCAAAGTCGGACACGAGTTCATCGTCAAGGGACAGACGGTGGAACAGGTAACTCACACAGACCGTTAAAATCTATGTATGCATATCTATATATATATAGATCTACATATATACACTACACTCTAAGGTAACTCACATGGTTATTTATGGACAATTTGGTTTAATAAATCCATATTTCTGGTATAAAACACTTTGAAACGGGTCGATTTGACACGAGCACAACGCGAGGGTTACACCAGGGTTGTGACTCTGTGATTGGCCCTTGGAATTCGTGTATGATTCTGATTGGTTTAGCAGGAAGGTAAACGCCTCCAAGCTGATTGGAGTTGGGTAGAGTGTCACTGTCCAATGTGAGTCGAGTGCTCAGATGGTTTACGACATAACTGTCATACTGAAATCAGTGAAATCCATAAAATCATAAAGTTTTCTCATTACAAACAATAACAGAAGATGGGAATCATCTCAGAAACGTTGTAGCTATCTATGGTTGTTTGGTTGCTAACGTTCAAACGTTGCTCAAAACACCATTCAACCTTTGTTGTGTTTGATGTTAACTTGTTGCTAAGCTAGCAGTGAACCAACTTGGTTACGTTACAGAAGTCTCTCGTTAGCATCCCGTTAGCATCCCGTTAGCATCTCGTTAGCATCTCGTTAGCATCTCGTTAGCATCTCGTTAGCATCTCGGGGCTACTGGTCGCAAAGTGACGCATGCTCGACTCAAATCTGCCCTCGACTAACCTCGGTGACAGTGTCTGTACCGCATCCTGTAACAGATGCATTGAAATGGCCCTGTTGTGTGTGTGTCTGTGTGTGTCTGTGTGTGTGTCTCTGTGTGTGTGTGTGTGTGTGTGTTTTGTGTGTGTGTGTGTGTGTGTGTGTGTGTGTAGGTCTACTATGCAGTGGCAGCCCTGGCCAAAGCCACGTATGACCGGATGTTTAAGTGGTTGGTGAGTCGTATCAACTCGTCCTTGTACACCGCTCTTCCTCGCCAGTACTTCATCGGCGTCCTCGACATTGCCGGCTTTGAGATCTTTGAGGTAAGAGGAGAGAAAAAAATCTGAAAAATAAACTCATACAGTCACGCCAATCACTAACAGGGACGTTGTAGAGCGTCCTCTGGTGGACAGACTATGCAACGCCATCACTAACAGGGACGTTGTAG
>NW_023266089.1:0-1020 GCF_013103735.1 Etheostoma cragini
CTTCTTCTCTGGTTGCAAGGCGCTATTAAACAGAAGAAGAAGAAGTGTAACGTGTGGGAGGGTCGGACCCATAGATGTATTAAGAGAATGGTCTGGCCCCTGTGGAGGCGAGCTGAGACCTGAATGGGAGACATTAGGCTCGTTCGAGATGAACTGCGCCTCGCCTGTAAAGTGGACGAGAGCAGGCGGCAGCAGCGGGGGGGGGGGACAGAAAGCTGCGGGAAAGTCGGACAGTTTTCAGCCGATTCCAGCCGCCTTCAGACTGGACAGGAAGTGACAAAAACACTGTGGTGCGATCCCAATTTAATAAAATATAATCAGACCCACATATCAGCTGGTCCACAGTCTCCAGTTGTTTTTAATGATGAGTAGCTGTCAAAGTTTTCTACATGAGATCTGTTGCTGATTTTAATGAACAACACACTGGAGATGATCCGTGATCTGATCAGATTTAGTCTCTCTGACTTCTAAACGTCACTATCAGCCACACAACACGTGTTCTGTACAGAATAAGTCTTTAAGTCAGACAAATAGCAATTAAAATCCCTCCGATTCAAAAACTATAAAAAGTTTATAATGAATCGTCATCATGGTTTAAACCAATCAGGTGTTAATTCAGCTGAGAAGCCGGCGTTTCCCAGCATGCTCTGGGTCCGCCTGGCTCTTGCAGTCGGTGAAAAGCAACTGCGCCGCCTGCGTCTCAGAACTGCGGCCGCCTTGCTCTCGTGAGATTTCCGTTGCCCACGTGTGCATGACGTCAGAGCAAGTCGGACAGAAATCTAACCGGCATGCAACGGGTCATCTCGAACGAGCCTACTGACTGTATCTGATACGGCCCGTCAAAGACCCTAAGGCCTATCAAAGGCCTTAAGGCCTGCCTAAATACATTTAACTCATAATACTTGTGTATTATGAGTTAAATGTACTCATAATACACAATGGGGCGCCCCAGGCGGCAGCGGCTGGCATACAGCTCCGACCAACTCGCGGATATTTTTCATAAAAAATGCCGCCAAACTT
>NW_023266090.1:0-2099 GCF_013103735.1 Etheostoma cragini
ACATGGAGTCTGGTGGGTTTGGTGATGGTGATTTCTGTTTCATGTTAAACTAAAAGGATCTTACTCTTTAACTAAAAACTGTCTCAGTAGGGATCCATCCCATAATGTTGTCACACACTTAGAATAATAATCTGAGTCTGTCAGCGGCAACAACACAACTTTTAGTTTGTTGTTCCCATCAGTCACAAAAACATTAAAATATAGGATCCACATAGATATAAAGTGTATGTTTGTCTACCTGAGTGTGTGTGTGTGTGTGTGTGTGTGTGTGTGTGTGTGTGTGTGTGTGTGTGTGTGTGTGTGTGTGTGTGTGTGTGTGTGTGTGTGTGTGTGTGTGTGTGTGTATTCCTCTGATGTAGTAGTACTCTGTACAGTGGGTGTGCAGGTGAAGTTGGGGTCCTCCTGTGAGTTATTTTAGGAAACAAGCTGCAGGTCCGATCTCTTTATCAGAAGTAAACGGACGGAGTCGTCCACCGGGTGGAAGTCCGTGTTTGTTTGAACCGACTCTGTTTATTTTAATTTCACAATGTTTTGGCAGTCAGCTGCAGGAATAAAAGTCAACAAGCGCTGTCAGCGCCCCTCGTGTCCCTGAGCCTCTAGAACCTGGAGTCCAGATGATCCAGATCAGGTCCGAAAAGGCTTCTTTACAGAGTGTCTAATCTGGAAAACTGGGGGGTGGGGACATCGGAGAATGTGACAAATGTCAGGAAAAAGTGACAAAAATGCAAGAGATATTTTGCAAAAATGTCAAAAGGTGCAGAAAAAATGATAAAAACATTTAAAAATAATGACAAATGTAGGAAAAATTTGAAAAAACGGACAAAAGCCGAAGAAACAAATTTGAAAAAAAATGGAGGAGAAATTCAACAAAAATGTCAAAAAGTGCAGAAAAATGATTAAAAACATCAAAAAAGTGACAAATATCAGAAAAAAAATCGAAAAACTGACAAAAAAGTGCAAAAGAAATTAATAAGAAAATAGTAAAAAAAAGTGATAAAAATGCTGGAAAAATTTCGCAAAAAATGATAAAAACATCGGAAAAATTGAAAAATGTCCAAAGAAAAGACTTCCACCAGGAAACAGGAAGTTAAGGAGAAAACACAACAACCACTAATATTAATATTATTAAAATCTGGGTCAGGTCGGAAAAGGCTTCTTTAGAGAGTGTCTAATCTGGAAAACCTGGGGGGGGGGGGACGTCTGAGAAAGTGACAAACGCAGGAGAAATTTCGCAAATATGTCAAAAAGTGCAAAAAAAATGATAAAAACATTTAAAATAATGACAAATGCAGGAAAAATTTGAAAAAAAACGTCAAAAGGTGAAGAAACAAATTTGAAAAAAAATTGAAAAAGTGACAAAAATGCAAGAGAAATTCCACAAAAATGTCAAAAAGTGCAGAAAAATGATAAAAACATCAAAAGTAATGGCAAATGTCAGAAAAAATTCCACAAACCTGACAAAAGGTGCAAAAGGAATTTATAAAAAAATAGGAAAAAGTGTCAAAAATTTAGGAAAAATTCCACAAAAATGTCAAAAAGTGCAGAAAACTTATAAAAACATCAAAAAAAGTGACAAATATCAGAAGAAAAATGTGAAAAACTGACAAAAGGTGCAAAAGAAATGAATAAAAAATAGGAAAAAGTGATAAAAATGCAGGAGAAATTTTGCAAAAAAATTATAGAAACAAATTTGGAAAAAAATGGAGGAGAAATTCAACAAAAATGTCAAAGTTCAGAAAAATGATTAAAAACATAAAAAAGTGAAAAATATAAGAAAAAAATTCAAAAAAACTGACAAAAAAGTGCAACAGAAATTAATAAAGAAAATAGTAAAAAAAATTATAAAAATGCTGGAAACATTTCGCAAAAAATTATAAAAACATCGGAAAAATTGACAAATGTCAGAAAAACTGAGAAAAACACAGAAAAATTTCCAAAAAAAAGACTTCCACCAGGAAACAGGAAGTTAGGAGAAAACACAACAACCACTAATAGTTAGTGACCAGTGATCACTTATATAGCCGTGTGTGTGTGAGAGAGAGTGTGTGTGTGTATGTGTGTATGTGTGTGTCTGTGTGTGTCTGTGTGTGTGTGTGTGG
>NW_023266091.1:0-1999 GCF_013103735.1 Etheostoma cragini
CTCTCTCTCTCTCTCTCTGTCTCTCTCTCCCTCTCTCTCTCTCTCTCTCTCTCTCTCTCCAGTTTTTCATTCACTTGCGTTTCCAACAGGAGAGACACACACACAGACCCTAAGCCGATTACGCTAGCGGATGATGCACTTATGCAGATCCAATTACTCTGAATCAAGAGACTGAATTAAAAGACACTATTTGCAGATTCCAAACAAAAACACACACAGTCGGTGTCAAAGACACGCAGAATGTGTCTTTGTGTTAACGCACACGCAGAACACTGCTCGTATATATCAACGCTGTCAGCGTACGTGTATAAACGAAAAGATAAAGATGTAGAAATAATGATTAATAATATCTACTCTATTAATCCTGCAAGGTGAAATTACAATTACCTTTCTGTTGTTATTACACACACATGTTGTCCTCATGTTGTCCTCATGTTGTCCTCATGTTGTCCTCATGTTGTCTTCATGTTGCCCTCATGTTGTCCTCATGTTGCCTCCATGATGTCCTCATGTTGTCCTCATGTTGTCTTCATGTTGTCTTCATTTTGTCTTCATGTTGTCCTCATGTTTCCCTCATGTTGTCCTCATGTTGTCCTCATGTTGTCTTCATGTTGCCCTCATGTTGTCCTCATGTTCCCTCCATGATGTCCTCGTGTTGTCCTCATGTTGTCCTCATGTTGTCTTCATGTTGTCCTCATGTTGTCCTCATGTTGTCCTCATGTTGTCCTCATGTTGCCCTCATGTTGTCCTCATGTTGCCTCCATGATGTCTTCATGTTGCCCTCATGTTGTCCTCATGTTGCCTCCATGATGTCCTCATGTTGTCTTCATGTTGTCCTCATGTTGTCCTCATGTTGCCTCCATGATGTCTTCATGTTGTCCTCATGTTGTCCTCATGTTGCCTCCATGATGTCTTCATGTTGTCCTCATGTTGCCTCCATGATGTCTTCATGTTGTCCTCATGTTGCCTCCATGATGTCTTCATGTTGTCTTCATGTTGTCCTCATGTTGTCTTCATGTTGTCCTCATGTTGTCCTCATGTTGCCTCCATGATGTCTTCATGTTGTCTTCATGTTGTCCTCATGTTGCCTCCATGAAGTCTTCATTTTGTCTTCATGTTGTCCTCATGTTCTGGTCACCTCACCGCATGGGGACTTGAACCTGCGACCCTCCGGTTCCCGACCCCAATACCAAGTCTGTTTTTTCCTGTTTGTCGTTTCAGTCCGAGGTGTCCTGGATACCCAACAAGCATTACTCAGGGATTTACGGCTTGATGAAGCTGACGCTAACCAAAGCTCTGCCCCCTGACCTGTCGAAGGTCATCGTCCTGGATACGGACATCACCTTCGCCACCGACATCGCCGAGCTCTGGGGCATCTTCAGGAAGTTCACCGGTGAGACACTTTGAAGTGTATGTGGTCTGTGGACTTCAGGGGTGGATGCATAGACCGCGTAGGGGACGCCAAGACATCTGGTCGGCCCAAATGTATGAGTCATTTAACCCGCTTCCTAGTGTTAGTAGCGGGGACATAGGACAAATAGTTCAAAGAACACGCCGAGTAAACGTTGCTTAAAGATGGTTCCTGTAATTTTAGGTAGTTCTGATCACGCTGTCACTCCAGGATGTGAGTCGAGATTTAGACGGTTTACGACAAAACTTGTCAAGCTGAAATTCACGAAATATTAAACTTTTCTCATTACAGAAAATAACAGAAGATGGGAATCGTCTCAGAAATGTTGTAGCTATCTACGGTTATTTTGGTTGCTAACGTTAGCTCAAAACACCATTCAACTGACAGCCTTTGGTGTGTTTGATGCTAACTTGTAGCTAAGCTAGCGATGAACCAACTTGGTTAAGTAGGTTCATTTTTACTGTGTTGACATAGCAGAAGTCTCTCGTTAGCTTCTCGGAGGCTTGTACTCCTGGATTTTAACATAGGGGGGTGTATACTTATGCCCCTGTATTTTAACATAGGGGGGTGTATACTTATGCCCCTGTA
>NW_023266092.1:0-2571 GCF_013103735.1 Etheostoma cragini
ACACACACACACACACACACACACACACACACACACACACAGGCACACAGACACACACACAAGGGATGCAAAAATCTCCCTGATAATCCTGCTGCCCTCTTGTTATATTTCAGCCTAAAGGGGGGGCCGGGTGGAGCCACGGTGTCAAAGTCACGCCCACACGCCCGCCGAACCAATCACGTGTCAATCCCAGCTGTCAATCACGATGTTTCACCCAGGTTTTATAGCATCAGATAGCTATTAAAAACCAAACATCAGCGTTATCAGGACCGCCTAAAATGACAGACACCATCTTTGCAGAGCATCTATTGGACTTCATGTCCCATCCACAAGCCTAAAGGGGGCGGGGTTTATGACCTACAGGGGGCGTGGCTTATGACCTACAGGGGGCGATGTTTTGGCTTTACGTTTACAATCAATGCATCAAACTGTGGTTGTTACCGCCAGAGGAGCTAAACACGCCGAATTTGTCAGAGGGGGTGAATTATAGTCTCAGGTGAATTACAGTCTCAGGTGGATTACAGTCTCAGGGGGATAACAGTCTCAGGTGAATTACAGTCTCAGGTGAATTGCAGTCTCAGGTGAATTACAGTCTCAGTTGGATTACAGTCTCAGGTGGATTACAGTCTCAGGTGGATTACAGTCTCAGGTGAATTACAGTCTCAGTTGGATTACAGTCTCAGGTGAATTACAGTCTCAGGTGGATTACAGTCTCAGGTGAATTGCAGTCTCAGGTGAATTACAGTCTCAGTTGGATTACAGTCTCAGGTGGATTACAGTCTCAGGTGGATTACAGTCTCAGGTGAATTACAGTCTCAGGTGAATTACAGTCTCAGGTGAATTGCAGTCTCAGGTGAGTTACAGTCTCAGGTGAATTACAGTCCTAGGTGGATTACAGTCTCAGGTGAATTACAGTCTCAGGTGAATTACAGTCCTAGGTGAATTACAGTCCTAGGTGGATTACAGTCTCAGGTGAATTACAGTCTCAGGTGAATCGGGAGATCCGGAAGCAGCCGAAGGGATTGTTGTTTTTTTTAACTTTTTTTTAATTATTGGACCTTTGTTAGTTTGCTCGTTCATTCAACACCTCTGGAAAGGTTTCTTTCTGTTTTCTCTTCTCTCTCTCCTCTTCTCTCTTAATCGACTGGTAGAAATATCTTCCTCTTTGCTGTGTACCAATGACCTCCCTGCAACACACACACACACACACACACACACACACACAGACGAACGCACACACACACAGAAACACACAGACAGTAACACACACACACACACACACACAGACACACAGACAGACGCACACACACACAGAAACAGACAGACAGTAACACACACGCACACACAGAAACACACAGAAACATGCATGCACACAGACACACAGACAGACACACACTCACAGAAACACACAGACACACACTCACAGAAACACACAGACACACACTCACAGAAACACACAGACAGTAACACACACAAACACACACACACACAGAAGCAGAAAACACAAACATGCATACACACAGACAGACACACAGAAAAAACAAACACAGACACACAAACACACAAACACACACACACATACAGACAAACACACACTCACAGAAACACACAAAACACAAACATGCATACACACAGACACACAGTAAAAACACACACACAGACACAGACAGACACATACTCACAGAAACACACGCACACACACACACACACACACACACACAATCACACACACACATACATACAGACAAACACACACTCACAGAAACACACAAAACACAAACATGAATACACACAGACACACAGTTAAAACACACAGACACAGACAGACACATACTCACAGAAACACACACACACACACACACACACACACACACACACACACACACGACTGGCTGTGAGGCTGAATGGCGAGCCGTCTTTACCGGCCAGTCAAATGGCTCATTCATCTGGTTTCTATGGCGACAATTAAAACACGTTGCCGGGGTCTTTTGTTGTGTCGCCTCGTTTGGAAAGAGAGAAAGTCTCTTTTCTTCTTTTAATTCTGTTTTTTTGTCCAAACAGAAGGTTCTTTCCTTTAGTGAAAGAGAAACATCCAGAAACTAGAAACTTCCAGATAGAATTAATCCAAATTATCCCAAATATATAAAACATTATTTACATATGCTACATATTTATTTGTTTTTATTAGTTTATTATCCGTTATTCTGCTTGTAAAATCAACAAATAAACAGAACGCAGCTGTAAAATATGTATAAGTGATTAAAAAACATTGGTATAGTAAAAGTAAAGTGAAATGTAATAACTATAATTTGATGAAATGGAAATATGAACATGTATCTGACTGTGAAGTCTTGGAAAAACATGCTTTACTAATTTTTGCGTACTTTCACACACACACACACGCACACACGCACACAGAAACACACACAGGTTGAAGTGTTTGGCAGTGTAAATGGTGTGTCAGAGAGCCACTTCCTGCTCTTTCAGAGCCAGTGGGACATTCATCTCAACCGGAGACACTGAGACACTCTCTCTCTCTCTCTCTCTCTCTCTCTCTCTCTCTCTCTCTCT
>NW_023266092.1:2599-2857 GCF_013103735.1 Etheostoma cragini
CCCCCCCCCCCCCCCCCACCCTCCTATCGTTGTGTATCTCCTGCATGCACACACGTTGTTTAAGAGAAACAGGTGGATGTGAGGGAGGAGGACGGAGAATATGGAGAAAGCATCCACAACGTCCCGTTGTTATTTAACACTTAACTTCATAAAGATAATACAAAAGATTCATGTTGTCCCCATGTTGTCCTCATGTTGTCCTCATGTTTTCCTCATGTTGTCCTCATGTTGTCCTCATGTTGTCTTCATGTTGTCCTC
>NW_023266093.1:0-1925 GCF_013103735.1 Etheostoma cragini
ACATATATACATATACACACATACATACACATATATACACATACACACATACATACACATATACACATATACACACATGCATACACATATATGCATATACACACATATATACACATATATACATATACACACATGTATACATATACACCATGTATACACATATACACATATACACACATACATACACATATATACATATACACACATACATACACATATACACATACACACATGCATACACATATATACACATATATACACAGATATACATATACACACATACATACACATATATACATATACACACATACATACACATATATACACATACACACATACATACACATATACACATATACACACATACATACACATATATACATATACACACATGCATACACATATACACATATACACACATGCATACACATATACACACATGCATACACATATACACATATACACACATGGATACACATATATACATATACACACATGGATACACATATATACATATACACACATACATACACACATATACATATACACACATGGATACACATATATACATATACACACATACATACACATATATACATATACACACATGGATACACATATACATAAACACACATGGATACACATATATACATATACACACATGGATACACATATACATATACACACATGCCTACACAGATACACATATACACACATACATACACATATATACATATACACACATACACACATACATACACATATACACATATACACATATACACACATGCATACACATATATACATATACACACATGGATACACATATATACATATACACACATACATACACACATATACATATACACACATGGATACACATATATACATATACACACATACATACACATATATACATATACACACATGGATACACATATACATATACACACATGGATACACATATATACATATACACACATGGATACACATATACATATACACACATGCCTACACAGATACACATATACACACATACATACACATATATACACACATACACACATACATACACATATATACATATACACACATACATACACATATATACATATCACACATGCATACACATATATACATATACACACATACACACATACATACACACATATACATATACACACATACATACACATATATACATATACACACATGCATACACATATATACATATACACACATACATACACATATATACATATACACACATACACACATACATACACATATATACATATACACACATACATACACATATATACATATCACACATGCATACACATATATACATATACACACATGCATACACAGATATACATATACACACATACACACATACATACACATATATACACATACACACATGCATACACATATACACACATGCATACACATGTATACATATACACCATGTATACACACACAGCTGACAGGTACTTATCATGTTGAGCGGTGTATTAATTGGTCGTTAGTGAAATGAAGACAATCAGTACGTGTGTGTTGCTTTTTGAAGTCGTAGTATAGTACTACAGTAGTATAGTAGTATTAGTAATACTCTGATGTTAGGTTGCGTCATATTGAACAGCTGATCTTTGTTAAATTAATAAATTATATTAGCTTTATGTGTATTGTATCCAAGCGTGAATGAGTGAATGAATGAGTGAATGAATGAGTGAATGAATGAGTGAATGTGTGAATGTGTGAATGAATGAATGAATGAGTGATTTGGGGATCTATGTAACACACTGTGTGTAGTTGCTGAGCTGCAGCCAGCAGGGGGCGACGTCTGGCTGCAGAACAGATAGAGAGAGAGAGAGAGAAGAGAGAGAAGAGAGAGAGAAGAGAGAGAGAGAGAGAGAGAGGGA
>NW_023266094.1:0-636 GCF_013103735.1 Etheostoma cragini
GTGAGTGAGTGAGAGTGAATGACGCCTGTTGAAGGAGAGCCTGCTGGAGACAGTCTGTCTTCTCTTGTTTGTGGACGTTTCGTAGCAGCAGCTCAGAGACTCGTTTCTGTAGAGAGGCAACCACTAACGGTGCTCTTGAGCAAGGCACCAAACCCTCACCACACTGGCAGTCCACTCGCTCTGACAGCTCTCCATTTGTGCATGAATAGGTCCTGAGTGTGCGTGCGTGCGTGTGTGTGTGTGTGTGTGTGTTTGTGTGTATAATGATTACTGACAAAACAGAGTTTAAATTCAACAAACACTATAAATTAAATTAAATTAAATTATTAACGGATGTTCATTAATATCAATTAATTACGCCTAAACCTTTAAGGTGTTTTTACTGTTGATTTGTTTAATGTTTTCACAGTAAAGAAAAAGAATGAATGCATCATCTTTCCAGTCAGTAATCGTGTAAAAGATACAAAATTCAGTGTGTGTTAACACCGATAGAGAGCGAGGTGACAGGGAGGAGATGTTCTCTGCATTTGACTAAAAGGAGTATTACACCGCTTTACGTCGCTTTCTATACCTTTATAAGGAAACCCGGTCTCAGAATCATCAGTTCTAGTTGATGTTGACCTTAACAGAACCCCC
>NW_023266094.1:982-2692 GCF_013103735.1 Etheostoma cragini
GCCCCCCCCCCCCAGAAACATAAATAAAGACACTTGCGCCAAAACTTGATGAAGGAAAAGCACAAATTGGTGCAGAATAATTCAGCAGAATATAGGAAATGGAAAAGGAAAATTTCAATTTTGCTCAAAAGTGGAGTTTCATGTGTGTTTCATGTGTGTTTTTTGTGTGTTTCATGTGTGTTTTATGTGTTTTTTATGTGTTTCATGTGTGTTTTATGTGTTTTTTATGTGTGTTTCATGTGTGTTTTATGTGTTTTTTATGTGTGTTTCATGTGTGTTTGATGTGTGTTTGATGTGTGTTTGATGTGTGTTTGATGTGTGTTTGATGTGTGTTTGATGTGTGTTTTATGTGTGTTTTATGGGTGTTTTATGTGTGTTTCATGTGTGTTTTATGTGTTTTTTATGTGTGTTTCATGTGTGTTTTATGTGTTTTTTATGTGTGTTTCATGTGTGTTTTATGTGTTTTTTATGTGTGTTTCATGTGTGTTTGATGCGTGTTTGATGTGTGTTTGATGTGTTTTTTATGTGTGTTTGATGTGTGTTTTATGTGTTTTTTATGTGTGTTTCATGTGTGTTTTATGTGTTTTTTATGTGTGTTTCATGTGTGTTTTATGTGTTTTTTATGTGTGTTTCATGTGTGTTTTATGTGTTTTTTATGTGTGTTTCATGTGTGTTTTATGTGTTTTTTATGTGTGTTTCATGTGTGTTTTATGTGTTTTTTATGTGTGTTTCATGTGTGTTTTATGTGTTTTTTATGTGTGTTTCATGTGTGTTTTATGTGTTTTTTATGTGTGTTTCATGTGTGTTTTATGTGTTTTTTATGTGTGTTTCATGTGTGTTTCATGTGTGTTTCATGTGTGTTTCATGTGTTTTTTATGTGTGTTTCATGTGTGTTTTATGTGTTTTTTATGTGTGTTTGATGTGTGTTTGATGTGTGTTTGATGTGTGTTTGATGTGTTTTTTATGTGTGTTTGATGTGTGTTTTCTGTGTGTTTTCTGTGTGTTTTCTGTGTGTTTGATGTGTTTTTTCTGTGTGTTTCATGTGTGTTTGATGTGTGTTTGATGTGTGTTTACGTGCGCGTGTGTGGCCTTCCTAACATGCTAAGTGGCGAGTGAGCTGAGAGGGTTTCGGTGTTTGAAGTGGCGGACACCATTTCTCACTCAGTGTCCCTCCGTGTTGCCGTGACGACACGTGTTTCCTCCGGTGGAAAATCTACCCCAAAAACGGTGAAGAGCAAACCGGATGGACTGTGAGGGTGAATGTTAAAGGGTGAATGGGAGAATTAATCCAGTCAGATTCTCAGGACTCAGCTCCTGCAGTAAGAGGGTGCACCCCATGTAGGCTGAGCCCCCCCCCCCCCCCCCCCCCCCCCCCCCCCCCCCCCCCCCCCCCCCCCCCCCCCCCCCCCCCCCCCCATCGCTATCCCACTGTCACTCATACTTAAAGGGAGAAAGCCCAGGAAAAATTTGTCCTTAAAAAAAATATATTATAATAAGAAATTAATTAAAAAAGAAAAACATTTTTGCCGCAACATAAACATATTATAAATAAACAAATACATAAACACACATGCACACACACACACACAAACACATATATGCACAGACACACATGCACAGACACACACACACAAACACATATATGCACAGACACACATGCACAGACACACACACACAAACACATATATGCACAGACAAACACACACACAC
>NW_023266096.1:0-1018 GCF_013103735.1 Etheostoma cragini
GGTCCGGTCCGTCAGACACGCTGTCTCAGACTGGAACAACTGGTCCCAGAGTCTCGGGGCAGCAGCTGCCAAAGCCCCCCCACCCTGGGACTCCTAAAACCAGGTTGACCTGTTAGGGGACAGACTCTATGTCCTGAACACACTGGCTCAGGGCTCAGTTCAATTTTATTTAAATAGCACCAAATCACAACAACAGTTATCTCATTGGGCCTTTCATAAAAGACCAGGTCTAGACCGGACTCTGATGTTCTGAGTCCAACCTGCAGCCTTTTGTTGTATGTATGTATAAAAACAAGTTCCCCGTCTTCTTGCTCTGGCTCCAACTAGACTGTGTTTGAGGTGTGGGCTGGATAGTAATTGTCGAGGGCCATATTGGTCCCGCGGGCCGGGGGTTGGACCCCTACAGCTTTAGTTAATGAGACCAGGACAGCCCATCGATCCAGAGCTTTCTCTTGGACTGAAGCTTGTCACTCGCCTTAAAACTGATGCATTGTGGGAACGTTACATGTCTCAGGCCTGTGGTTTCCTGTCACAGTAACATGAGGTTTTAAGGAACTAGTCTGGGAGAGAGAGGGGGATCTTAAAGGAACAGGCGCCCTCTAGTGGACGGCGTCGGTCATTACAGCTTCAGTGATTTAGTGGAAATAGACTCCTCTATCAGTAAGTAATCTCCTGATTAATCCATGATGAAACCAATAAGGAGTTAGAGGTCTAGACCAGATCTGACCCCGTATTTAACCCTTTACCCTCCAGGTCATCAGCTGCGTAGTTTGGGAAGAAACTGCAGTTACTTTGATGTTTGTTGTGTTTTTTAACCCGATTTATTAAATATATATAATACAAGAAGCAGGTTTGTGTTGACGCTGTCTGATGCAGCAGAATCAGTTTCACAGAGATGGACTAAAAGTCCTTCATCTGCTCCCTCTCAGTACCTCGTCAGCAAATGGGAGGAATCGGGGGAGGAGGGGGGGAGGAAGGGGGGAGGAAGGGGGAGGGATGACTAAGGGAAACCAGGGGG
>NW_023266097.1:0-1836 GCF_013103735.1 Etheostoma cragini
CATACAAAGTCATAAAAAGTATGTATGTCAGAAAAAAGTCATAGTATGGTGTGCCGTGAAAAGTCATGGTATAGTATTAAATAAAAAGTCATGATATAGTATGTCATGAAAAAGTCATAGTGTAGTATGTTATAAAAAGTCATAGTATAGTATGTTGTAAAACGTCATAGTAGATTATGTCATACAAAGTCATAGTATAGTATTTAATAAAAAGTCATGATATAGTATGTCATGAAAAAGTCCTAGTGTAGTATGTCATAAAAAGTCATAGTATAGTATGTCGTAAAACGTCATAGTAGATTATGTCATAAAAAGTCATAGTATGGTATTTAATAAAACGTCATGATATAGTGTGTCATGAAAAGTCCTGGTATAGTATGTCATTAAAAGTCATAGTATAGTGTGTCAGGAAAAAGTCATAGTAAAGTAAGTCATGAAATTTGACATTATTGTGTGTCATGAAAAAGTCACAGTATAGTATGTCATAAAAAGTCATAAAAAGTTATTGTAAAGTGTGTCATGAAAATGTCATGGTATAAGTATGTCAGAAAAAAGTAATACCATAGCATGTTGTAAAACGTCATAGTAGATTATGTCATACAAAGTCATAAAAAGTATAGTATGTCGTAAAACATCATAGTAGATTATGTCATACAAAGTCATAGTATAGTATTTAATAAAAAGTCATGATATAGTATGTTATGAAAAAGTCATAGTGTAGTATGTCATAAAAAGTCATAGTATAGTATGTCGTAAAACGCCATAGTAGATTATGTCATACAAAGTCATAGTATAGTATTTAATAAAAAGTCATGATATAGTGTGTCATGAAAAAGTCATGGTATAGTATGTCATTAAAAGTCATAGTATAGTATGTCATACTATTTCATATTATAAAATGTCCTAAAAGTCATAGTGTAGTATGTCATTAAAAGTCATAGTATAGTGTATCATGAAAAGTCATAGTAAAGTAAGTCATAAAATTTCATATTATTGCATGTCATGAAAAAGTCATGGTATAGTATGTCATAAAAAGTAATAAAAAGTTATTGTAAAGTGTGTCATGAAATTGTCATGGTATAAGTATGTCAGAAAAAAGTCATACCATGGCATGTCGTAAAACGTCATAGTAGATTATGTCAAACAAAGTCATAAAAAGAACGTATGTCCGAAAAAAGTCACACTATTGTATGTCAGGAAAAGTCATAGTATAGTATTTAATAAAAAGTCATGATATAGTATGTCATGAAAAAGTCATAGTGTAGTATGTCATACTATTTCATATTATAAAATGTCCTAAAAGTCATAGGGTAGTATTTCATTTAAAGTCATAGTATAGTGTGTCATGAAAAAGTCATAGTAAAGTAAGTCATGAAATTTCACATTATTGTGTGTCATGAAAAAGTCATAGTATAGTATGTCATAAAAAGTCATACAAAGTTATTGTAAAGTGTGTCATGAAATTGTCATGGTATAAGTATGTCAGAAAAAAGTCATACCATACTATGGTGTTAAACGTCATAGTAGATTATGTCATACAAAGTCATAAAAAGTATGTATGTCAGAAAAACGTCATAGTATGGTGTGCCGTGAAAAGTCATAGTATAGTATTTAATAAAAAGTCATGATATATTATGTCATGAAAAAGTCATAGCGTAGTATGTCATAAAAAGTCATAGTATAGTATGTCGTAAAACGTCATAGTAGATTATGTCATACAAAGTCATAGTATAGTATTTAATAAAAAGTCATGATGTGGCATGTCATAAAAAGTCATGATATAGTGTGTCATGAAAAAGTCATGGTATAGTATGTCATTAAAAGTCATAGTATAGT
>NW_023266098.1:0-2714 GCF_013103735.1 Etheostoma cragini
GTGGCACTTGATTGTACTTTATTTTGATTTTCAGATGTAACCAAAGGTGAACTCATGCAACGGTTATTTCATTTCTCCTTTTTCTCTAACTGTACCAGGGTTGGTGAGGGGTTCTGTTCCTCTGTTTGCCGTGTTTGTGTAATTATACATTTAAAAAAAGACTTCAATGAGAAAAAAAGAAAAAAAAAGGTGTTCTGATTCTTAAAAAGAGCCTCTGGAGGAGATGGTCAGACCATTAAAGATGCCCTGTGGACTGATACAGCAGCTGAGTTTCCATCCATGTGTCAATCAAATTATCTGAAATTCGGGAAAACAACTCATGTGAGTAAATCTGGTGAAAGTGCGTTTCCATCCAACGGCTTTACACTCGATAGAAACCTGCGTAATGACGTCACACGCAACATTCAAGCAAACCTTTGCGAACAAAGTGTTTCTAGACAAAATGGCCGCCGTCTCCATCACATGATCACTATGGGACAGGTTGTCCTGGAGCTCATGTTCCAGCTGATAGGACACATCGAGCTATAATAAGAAAACGACCACGCTATCAACACGTCGCCATGCAGATGCAGATGCAACTTGTCTTTTATTGCCCCCCCCCCCCCGGCACCGCTGCGAGACTCTATTTTGGAGACATGTCTCTCTGTCTGAGCGTCTTCCATTGTCTCCGCAGGACGTCCCACGTCTCGTCCTAACCTCTGTCGGCCGTTTCCTTCACGAGTTCCTGATGAATTAAATCCAGGAAGTCTCTCGTCTCCTCGTCCGTCCACGTCCATCTGTCTTTGTCCCCCCCCCCCCCCATGTGTGCAGACGGAGAGGAAACACTAGGAGACATGAACTACAACTTCTTCCTCTTCGTTTTGTGGCGGGTTGCAACCATAAAATGACCCAAAACTTAAATCGCAATTCATTATGTATTCAGTAAATAACGTCTCCATCAGCGTTTATCACATAAGCCGAATATCATCAAGAGAAAATCAGATGAGACCGAACGTGTTTCATTTGTTTTGATATTCATGTAATTCCGTCTTATTTTACTGTTTCCAGAAGGCCTTTTTCATTCGATATCACTTAATTTCGGATAAAAGCGTGTGGATGGAAACACAGCTGTAGTTTACAGCCATGCTTACTGGCTGCAGTGTTTCTTCTCCGCCTGTGCCACCCACACCCTCTTGTACTTGTACTTGTACAAGACACCGAGAAAACGATGACCCACTTATAAACTGGGTGCCCCCAGAGCTCCTCTAGAGGGCAAAACCTGCACAGGGGGCCTCATAATGTAAATTAGTGGCTATTCTGTGATTGGCTGAGTGACTTCAGCTCAGATTTTAACAGGGAAAGCAGCTGCAGTGAAGCGCTGCTCCTGATAGAAAATAAAGGACGGGGAGTCGAGACGTGACGGCATCAGGGAACCCCCATAAATATCCCGGAGCGGGCGTAGTCCGTCAGATGACGGGGGAAATACAGCACCGTCAGCCAGACTCATGACCCCCCGTCAGGCTGTCACCCCCGACACCTTGTCGAATGCCAGGGAGGTTTTGGTGAGTGCTGAGACACCTGAGAGCTGCCGGTGTGCCCCAAAAGTCAACTGCAGTAATCAGAGACCCCTTGGCAACACAACAGGGTCTAGACTTGCTCACAGAGTTTCCCCCTGTAGCTGTACAGGCATGGCGGGACGCCAGGGCGACGGGAACCCCCCACCAGACCAAAAATAACCCCAAATATCCGTTGTGTTCCTTCTATATTTATTCTGCGCTGCACTGCTGTTCAGTAGATGTGGTTCCATCCACAGGTTTTTACCCAAATTAACTGATATCATGGAAAACGCCTCATGGAAACAGTGAAATTTGATGGAATTTCAGGAATATCGACTCAGAGGAAATACGTTCGGTCTCATCGGATTTTCTCTTGATGATGTTCGGCTTGTTTGTTACGTTGGATTATTTTGGGTGGTTAAAAATAACACTGAAAACCTGGAAAACGGGTCAATGTGACCCGAGGACCACATGAGGGTTAAGAAACGTCTGAGCTGTTTCTGGGGATCAACAGGAACCACGAGAGGCAGGTTTGGAGTCTGGAGGGCAAAGACGAAGCACAGGTCCTAAATCTTATCCGGGTCCCCCCCTCCTGAAGGGTCCTCCCCCTTCAGGAGGGGGGACCTGGAGTCTCTTTGAGAATCAGAGACACCCCCTAAACCTCACACCCACTCAGCAAAAGTATACGATACCAGCCACGTGTGACGTAATTAAGAGACCCAAGTTCACCTTACAATCCCTACCCCCCGTCTTCCTGGGGGGGGGGGCTACTTTAAAAAGTAGGTCCAGGCATTACAGTTATTATCTTCTAATTAAGAGATAAGCTTTCCACTCTGGAGTCTGGAGTAAGAGGGACCAACTAATTAAAACCGGGATATTGCCGTGACTAAAAATAAAACAAGGTTTTCCCAACAGCGCTGTCGCTGACCTTTAGGGGGCGACGAGGCATTTATAGCCTCAGTGTGTGTTGGGAGGAAGAGGAAGGTGCAGATGAAGGTGTAGAGGAAGAGGAAGGTGCAGAGGAACGTGTAGAGGAAGAGGAAGGTGCAGAGGAAGAGGAAGGTGTAGAGGACGGTTCAGAGGAAGGTGCAGAGGAAGGTGCAGAGGAAGGTGCAGAGGAAGAGGAAGGTGTAGAGGAAGGTGCAGAGGAAGGTGTAGAGGAAGATGTAGAGGAAGAGG
>NW_023266099.1:0-1300 GCF_013103735.1 Etheostoma cragini
ATATACACACATATATACACATATATATATATACACACATATATACACACACACACACTTTTAAAATTTATATAAATTAATAATTTTTTTACATTTTCACTCTCTTCCTTTAATCTATTAACTTATTTATTTGTAATTTTTGGTCCAATCAGATGCTTTATCTCACTATGTGTGTGTGTGTGTGTGTGTCTTTGATAAATTAAATAAATAAGATTAAATAACCCCGTGTGTTTGTTGTCGTGGCGACGACGTTTCTTTGGGTTATTCAGCATAAAAAAAAGAATAAAAATGACAAATCAATTGATAGAAAACAACTTTTGCCAATTAGTCGACTAATTCAGGACTCAGCCGCGGGACTCCTTTATTCTCTCCTCTCTCCATCCTAACGTACCTTTCCTTCCTTTCCTCCCCTCCTTTCCTTCCCTCCTTTCCTCCGCCAGGACTCCTTTAATCTCTCCTCTCTCCATCCTAACATTTCCTTCCTTCCTTTCCTTCCCTCCTTTCCTCCGCAGGACTCCTTTATTCTCTCCTCTTTCCATCCTAACGTACCTTTCCTTCCTTTTCTCCCCTCCTTTCCTTCCCTCCTTTCCACCGTGGGACTCCTTTAATCTCTCCTCTTTCCTTCCCTCCTTTCCTTCTGTATCTTCTGTTTCTAATTTCCTCTCTCTCATCCTTCTTTCCTTTCCTTTACGCCTGTTAACGATTCCTTCCTCTCTCTTTTTTCTCCTCCTCCATAATCCCATAAATCTGAATGTTCTCCCACTTTCTGCTTCTAATTTACTTCTTTTTAGAGCATTTGGTGTAAAAAGGGAAGTGTTTTTAAAATAGTATTGAGTAAAAGTTGACATATTCCAGTCTGTGATTATCATCAACATCCATTCCTTTAATTTTAGTCTCAATAATTCCTAATTTCTGCTTTTCTAACTCAAACATTAGGTATAATTTCCTATAAATGAGGTTTATTGACCATAAATTCCAAATATAACTGTAAAACTGAAGTTAATAAGACAACACGAGGAGGACCGACCGCGTTAGGAGGACTCGTTGTTACGGTTTATTTAATAATAATAAAGGAGAAGAAGAAGCTTCTCTTCTTTGTGTTTTTCATTGCTGCCCTTTGTCTTTGAAGTCTCTGTCTGGTCTTCTTCTGTGGTATGCAGCCCCGCTGAGTCGCTCCCTCCGACGGCTCGCTGTAAAACCTGAAACTGGTTTTAAAACCGCTGACTCGCTCCCACACTGGACGACTCTGCATGTGTGTGTGTGTGTGTGTGTGTGTGTGTGTGTGTGTGTGTGTGTGTGT
>NW_023266100.1:0-3398 GCF_013103735.1 Etheostoma cragini
TCTCTCTGACCTGTCTGTCTCTCTGACCTGTCTGTCTCTCTGGTTATTACCCATGGTGATGATGAGGCTGGAGTCTGTATCTTCCTCCACCAGCAGGAACTCCTCCTCCTCCTCCGGAGCCCCGCCCCCAGCAGGAGGCGGCAGCAGCAAAGCATCATGGGAGACGAGCAGCGGGCCGGAGCGCGGCGGCAGCAGCAAAGCATCATGGGAGACGAGCAGCGGGCCGGAGCGCGGCGGCAGCAGCAAAGCATCATGGGAGCGCGGCGGTCGGGGGCTGAGTCTGAGACGTTTAGAGACCGGGTTCATTCTGGAGACACATGACCTCTGGAACGATGACATCATCACACCTGACGTTATGACATCATCACACCATGTGTGTGTGTGTGTGTGCGTGTGCGTGTGTGTGTGTGTGTGTGTGTGTGCGTGTCTCTGTGTGTGTGTCTTTCTGTAATTCTGTGTGTGTCTCTATGTGTGTGTGTGTCTCTCTGTGTGTGTGCGTGTGTCTCTGGGTGTGTGTGTGTGTCTCTGAGTGTGTGTGTGTGTGTGTGTGTTTATGTGTGTGTGTGTGTGTGTGTTTATGTGTTTGTGTGTGTGTGTGTGTGTTAGCTCCTGTTAGCTCCTGTTAGCATGGTGGGCTCCAGCTATGAGAGACCAGCAGACTCTGGTGTCCAGTAACAAGATGGCGGATTGGATTAAAACCAACACGCGCCTTCTGGGTGAAAGTATTAACATTATATTACCATATTAGACTGGGTTTAGCGTCATGTAGCGTCATTTCCGGCCGTAGCTGTATCCCTTCAAGCCACATGCTAACAGCTAACAAGCGGCTAGGTGACGTTACGCACCTACCGACAGACGGACTACAGACGGTGTCCCGTTGTCCCCGTTTCCCGGTCTCCGGTCCAACACTCGCACTAACGGTCCAGGCACGGGTCGCTTTAACCCGGTTTAAGACGCTAAACTCGGTCACAGAAGAGACAAAATTACCCGCCACAACCACAACAACGAGACGCTTCCGCGAAGACCTACACTTCCGGCTGTGCGTCATTACGTAATTGTTACGTTGACAACGTCTTGACTCTGAAGAAATCTTCTTTATTTTATCTGTTATTTATTAAGCTATATTACGTCAATTTTATAATCTATGTTCATGAACCGGGATTTGTGACTTTGAATATTACATTTTTTTATATAAATTTAAAAATAAGCTTCAGTTTATTTGGCGGGCTGCAAACCGCTGTTATGGTGTCTCGCGCCCCCTGCTGTACCGGAGACAGAAACACAACAACATTAAACCTTTATTTAAATACATTAAATGTATTTATTGGTGATTTTATCAACCTTTAATAATTTTTATGTCCACAAAATGAAGATTCTTCAACCAGAAAAAGCCCGAACCACCAGACTCCATGTAAATAATCACTACTTTTAGTGTGTATAGAGCAGCATATCTCCACCAGACTCCATGTAAATAATCACTACTTTTAGTGTGTATAGAGCAGCATATCTCCACCAGACTCCATGTAAATAATCACTACTTTTAGCGTGTATAGAGCAGCATATTTCCACCAGACTCGATGTAAATAATCACTACTTTTAGTGTGTATAGAGCAGCATATTTCCACCAGACTCCATGTAAATAATCACTACTTTTAGCGTGTATAGAGCAGCATATCTCCACCAGACTCCATGTAAATAATCACTACTTTTAGCGTATATAGCTCTATACACATTGGCACTGAACTAGATATCTGTAAAAGTCCTGATTAGTTACATGGAGTCTGGTGGGTTTAACGTTAGAATGACAAACAGCTGAAGGTCCAAAAATAAAACTTTATTAAAACATTAAGTTAAAAACAACAAATCGGAGCAGGTTGTGACATCACAGCGTTGACGTCATAAGGGAGGTGCCCCCCGATGGGCGGGGCTCAGCGCCTTCAGAGCAGCCGCCGGTCTCTTCAGCTCCCTCATCACCTGCAGACCGAAGGCTCTGACGGGACGCAGACCGACCCGGGACCGGCCCGGGGGGGCAGGGGGGGTGCACATGTTCTGCAGGGGGGGGGGGGGGGGGGGGGGGGGGGGGAGAAGACAAGTAGTTATATTTCAGGAAGAAAGTTGTGTAAAAACTACTCAACGCTGTTAGACTCTATATTATTTATATTATGTAGACTCCATACCCGGGGCGTGGCCGGTGCGGGGGGGCGGTCCTGCAAGTCTCCGGCCCCCCCCGGGGTGCTCCGGTGGAAAAGGGACTCCCGCCGCCGCGTGCACGGGCTCGCGGCCAGCACGGCCCCGAAGCCGTAGGGCGCGGTCACCTTATCCACGTGCGGCAGCGACATGGCGGCGCGTGTGGACAGGTCCGTGTCCGCGGCTGCTGCCTCCCGGGGGGTCCGGGACCGCGGCTGGCGGAGCAGGACGCCCAGAGGCGCCGGCCCTGCGGCCGGGGGGCTCCTCGCCGGCCCGGCGTCCTCCTCGGGGTCCGACAGCAGCCGGGTCCGGTCTGGGGAGCGGGGCCGCGGGGACGCGAACCGCGGACTGCGCGACGGGATGATGAAGCGCGGGATCTTCTGAGGGGTCAGAACCAGAGTGCGCAGACATGAGCCGGGTTTCAGGGCGGACATGGTGGTGGTGGGGGGCAGTTAGGACTCAGATTAAATCTGTGGAAAAAACAACAACTCATGTTTACATAAAAGTAGTGATTATTTGCATGGAGTCTGGTGGAGATATGCTGCTCTATACACACTAAAAGTAGTGATTATTTACATGGAGTCTGGTGGAGATATGCTGCTCTATACATGCTAAAAGTAGTGATTATTTGCATGGAGTCTGGTGGAGATATGCTGCTCTATACACGCTAAAAGTAGTGATTATTTACATGGAGTCTGGTGGAGATATGCTGCTCTATACACACTAAAAGTAGTGATTATTTACATGGAGTCTGGTGGAGATATGCTGCTCTATACACACTAAAAGTAGTGATTATTTACATGGAGTCTGGTGGGTTCGGTGATGGGGATTTCATTTTCATGTTAAACTAAAAGGATCTTACTCTTTAACTAAAAGGTCTATCTCTGTAGGGATCCATCCCATAATGTTGTCAGACACTGAGAATAATAATCTGGGGGCCGGCTCCCCCCGACCAGGCAGATCACAACCTAAGACCACTTTACCTTGAAGAGCAGAGTCGAGATCGTCTTCCCTCAGTTTAGACTCCTTTGGCTGAACGCTTCTTTATCACAGCTCTGCAGCTGCAGCCAATCAGAGCTCCTCTCTGCAGCTGCAGCCAATCAGAGCTCCTCTAAATAAGTAAATAAAAACTTAATAAGTCTTTAAATCAGACAAATAGCAATTAAAATCCCTCCAATTCAAAAACAATAAAAAGTTTATATAAATCGTCA
>NW_023266101.1:0-2562 GCF_013103735.1 Etheostoma cragini
AAAAGTCATAGTATAGTATGTCGAAAAAGTGGACAAAAGGTTATAGTATAGTACGTTGAAAAGAAGTCATAGTATAGTGTGTGGATAAAAATTGACCTAAAGTCATAGTATAGTATGTCGAAAGAAATAGAGACAAAGTCATAGTATATTATGTCGAAAAAAGTCTTAGTATAGTGTGTCAAAAAAGTGGAAAAAAGGTTATGGTATAGTACGATTAAAAGACGTCATAGTATAGCATTTCAAAAAAATAGATAAAAAGTCATTGTATAGTATGTCGAGAATGGTCATAGTATAGTATTTTGAAAAAGTGGACAAAAGGTTATAGTATAGTATGTTGAAAAGAAGTCATAGTATAGTATGTTGAAAAAAGTGGACAAAAAGTCATAGTATAGTATGTCGAAAAAAGTCACAGTATAGCATGTCAAAAAAATAGATAAAAAGTCATTGTATAGCATGTAAAAAAAAAGATAAAAAGCCATAGTATAGTATGTCGAGAAAGGTCATAGTATAGTATGTCAAAAAAGTCATTGTATAGCATGTAAAAAAAATAGATAAAAAGCCATAGTATAGTATGTCGAGAAAGGTCATAGTATAGTATGTCAAAAAAGTCATAGTATAGTATGTAAAAAAAAGTCATAGTATAACAAGTCGAAAAATTTGACAAAAGGTTATAGTATAGTATGTTGAAAAAAGTCATAGTATAGCATGTCGAAAAAAAATGGACAAAAACTCATAGTATAGTATGTCGAAAAAAATTGACAAAAAGTCATAGTATAGTACGTTGAAAAGAAGTCATAGTATAGTATGTCGAAAAAAATTGACCTAAAGTCATAGTATAGTACGTCGAAAAAAATAGAGAAAAAGTCATAGTATAGTATGTCGAAAAAAGTCATAGTATAGTATGTCGAAAATATTGACAAAAGGTTATAGTATAGTACGTTGAAAAGAAGTCATAGTATAGCATGTATAAAAATAGATAAAATGTCATAGTATAGTATGTTGAGAATGCTCATGGTATAGTATGTTGAAAAAGTGGACAAAAGGTTATAGAATAGTATGTTGAAAAGAAGTCATAGTATAGTATGTTGAAAAAAGTGGACAAAAAGTCATAGTATAGTATGTCGAGAAAAGTCAAAGTATAGCATGTCAAAAAAATAGATAAAAAGTCATTGTATAGCATATAAAAAATATAGATAAAAAGCCATAGTATAGTATGTCGAGAAAGGTCATAGTATAGTATGTCAAAAAAGTCATAGTATAGTATGTAAAAAAAGTCATAGTATAACAAGGCGAAAAATTTGACAAAAGGTTATAGAATAGTATGTTGAAAAAAGTCATAGTATAGCATGTCGAAAAAAAATGGACAAAAAGTCATAGTATAGTATGTCGAAAAAAATTGACAAAAAGTCATAGTATAGTACGTTGAAAAGAAGTCATAGTATAGTATGTCGAAAAAAATTGACCCAAAGTCATAGTATAGTACGTTGAAAAAAATAGAGAAAAAGTCATAGTATAGTATGTCGGAAAATAGAGTAAAGGTATTAGTATAGTATGTCAAAAAAGTCATAGTATAGTAAGTCGAAAAAATAGAGAAAAAGTCATAGTATAGTGTGTCGAAAACGTGGACAAAAGGTTATAGTATAGTATGTTGAAAAGAAGTCATAGTATAGTATGTCGAAAAAAGTGGACAATAAGTCATAGTAGAGTATGTCGAAAAAATAGAGAAAAGGTCACAGTATAGTATGTCAAAACGTCATAGTATGGTATGTCAAAAAAAGTGAACAAAAACTCATAGTATAGCATGTCGAAAAAATAGATAAAAAGTCATATTATAGGATATCGAAAAAGGTAATAGTATAGTATGCCAACAAGAAAGAGAAAAAGTCATAGTATAGTATGTCAAAAAAGTCGTAGTATAGTATGTCGAAAAAAATTGAAAAAAAGGCATAGTATAGTATGTCAAAAAAAGTCATAGTATAGTATGTCGAAAAAGTGGACAAAAGGTTATAGTATAGTACGTTGAAAAGAAGTCATAGTATAGTATGTCGATAAAAATTGACCTAAAGTCATAGTATAGTATGTCGAAAAAATAGAGAAAAGGTCATAGTATAGTATGTCAAAAAAGTCATAGTATAGTATGTCGAAAAAAGTGGACAATAAGTCATAGTATAGTATGTCGAAAAAATAGAGAAAAGGTCACAGTATAGTATGTCAAAACGTCATAGTATAGTATGTCAAAAAAAGTGAACAAAAACTCATAGTATAGCATGTCAAAAAAATAGATAAAAAGTCATATTATAGGATGTCGAAAAAGGTAATAGTATAGTATGCCAACAAGAAAGAGAAAAGTCATAGTATAGTATGTCAAAAAAGTCATAGTATAGTATGTCAAAAAAAGTCATAGTATAACAAGTCGAAAAATTGGACAAAAGGTTATAGTATAGTATGTTGAAAAAAGTCATAGTATAGTATGTCGGAAAAAACTGAAAAAAAGGCATAGTATAGTATGTCGAAAAAAGTCATAGTATAGTATGTCGAAAAAGTGGACAAAAGGTTATAGTA
>NW_023266102.1:0-1957 GCF_013103735.1 Etheostoma cragini
AGAATGTCCAAAATGTAACCAAAAAGTCATGGTATTGTATGTCCAAAAGTTAATAAAAAAGTCATAGTATAGTATGTCCAAAATATGAAAAAAAGTCATAGTATAGTATGTCTAAAATATGAAAAAAAGTCTTAGTATAGTATGTCAAAAATGTGACTAAAACGTCATAGTATAGTATGTCAAAAATGTGATACAAAAGTCATAGTATAGTATGTCCAAAATATGATAAACAAATCATAGTATAGCATGTGCAAAATGTGACTAAAAAGTCATAGTATGTCCAAAAGTTAATAAAAAAGTCATAGTATAGTATGTCAAATATGTGATACAAAAGTCATAGTAGAGTTTGTCCAAAACAATCATAAAATGTCATAGTATAGTATGTCCAAAATATGATAAAAAGTCATAGTATAGTATGTCCAAAATATGATAAAAAGTCATAGTATAGTATGTCCAAAACATGATACAAAAGTCATTGTATATTATATCCAAAATTTGATAAAAAAGTCATAGTATAGTATGTCCAAAATGTAATGAAAAAGCCATAGTATAGTATGTCCAAAATATGAAAAAAGTCATAGTATAGTATGTCCAAAATATGAAAAAAAGTCATAGTATAGTATGACCAAAATATGAAAAAAAGTCATAGTATAGTATGTCAAAAATGTGACTAAAAAGTCATAGTATAGTATGTCAAAAATGTGATACAAAAGTCATAGTATAGTATGTCCAAAATATGATAAACAAATCATAGTATAGCATGTGCAAAATGTGATAAAAAAGTCATAGTATAGTATGTCCAAAATGTGACTAAAAAGTCATAGTATAGTATGTCAAAAATGTGAAAAAAAGTCATAGTATAGTATTTCCAAAACGTGATAAAAAAGTCATAGTATAGTAGGTCCAAAAAATGATAAAAAAGTCATAGTATAGTATGTCCAAAATATGATAAAAAAGTCATAGTATAGTATTTCCAAAACGTGATAAAAAAGTCATAGTATAGTAGGTCCAAAAAATGATAAAAAAGTCATAGTATAGTAGGTCCAAAAAATGATAAAAAAGTCATAGTATAGTATGTCCGAAATGTGAAAAAAAGTCATAGTATAGTATGTCCAAAATATGATAAAAAAGTCATAGTATAGTAATTCAAAAATTTGATAAAAAAGTCATAGTATAGTATGTCCAAAATATGATAAAAAAGTCTTAGTATAGTATGTCCAAAATATGATAAAAAAGTTATAGTATAGTATGTCCAAAATTTGAAAAAAAGTCATAGTATAGTATGTCAAATATGTGATGCAAAAGTCATAGTATAGTATATCCAAAACATGATAAACAAATCATAGTATAGTATGTCCGAAACAATCATAAAAAGACATAGTATAGTATGTCCAAAATGTAATAAAAAAATCACAGTATAATATGTTCAAAATATGAAAAAAAGTCATAGTATAGTATGTCCAAAACATGATAAAAAAGTCATAGTATAGTATGTAAAAAATCTGATACAAAAGTCATAGTATAGTATTTCCAAAACGTGAGAAAAAATTCATAGTATAGTACGTCCAAAATATGATAAAAAGTCATAGTATAGTATGTCCAAAACATGATACAAAGGTCATTGTATAGTATGTCAAAAATTTAATAAAAAAGTCATAGTATATTATGCCCAAAATTTGATAAAAAAGTCATAGTATAGTACGTCCAAAATGTAATGAAAAGGCCATAGTATAGTATGTCCAAAATATGAAAAAAAGTCATAGTATAGTATGTCAAAAATATGAAAAAAAGTCATAGTATAGTATGTCCAAAATATGAAAAAAAGTCATAGTATAGTATGTCCAAAATATGATAAAAAAGTCATAGTATAGTATGTCAGAAATGTGATACAAAAGTCATAGTATAGTATGTCCAAAATATGATAAACAAATCATAGTATAGCATGTGCAAAATGTGA
>NW_023266103.1:0-1741 GCF_013103735.1 Etheostoma cragini
GAGAAGGTGACAAACTTCAAAAAGAGTCACAAAAAAAGAAGGTAGAAAGAAGGAAGTAAGACAAGAATAGGGCGAAAATAGTAATAAAAACTTTGAAAAACACACGGTAGAAAGAAGGAAGGAAACACTAGGATGATTAAAGTGAGAAAAAATTCCATAAAACGACAAACAACTTTAAGGTTAACTTAAGGAAACTTTGTAAAAAGACTCAAATACTTCAAAGACAAAAGACAGTAGAAAAAAAGGAAGGAAGAAAGACAAGAATATGTCAAAAATAGTAGGAAAAACATTGAAAAAAGACACAAACATGAAAAAACAATAGAAAATTTGAAAAAATACACAAATACTTCAAAGAAAAAAAAACGGTAAAAAGAAGGAAGGCAACACCAGGACGAATAAAGTTATAAATAAATTCCAAAAAGGGACAAACTTACAAAAAAAAAGTGACAAAAACTTCATGAAAAAGCAGAAAAGAAACTTTGTAAAAAGACACAAAAACTTCAAAGAAAAAGACACTAGAAAAAGTAAAGAAGAAAGAAGGAAGAAAGACAAGGATGGGTCGAAAATAGTAATAAAAACGTGAGAAAAATTTCAAAAAACGTCAAAAAACGACACACAACTTTGAAAAAAACTGAAAAGAAACATTTTTTAAAAAGAATGTGGAAGAAAGAAGGAAGAAAGAAAGAAGAAAGACAAGAAAAGGTTGAAAATAGCAATACAAAATTTAAAAAAAGACATGATAGAAAGAAGGAAGGCAACACTAGGATGATAAAAAAAACATTGAAAAAAGCAGAAAAGAAACTTTGTAAAAAGACACAAACACTTCAAAGACAAAAGACAGTAGAAAAAAGGAAGGAAGAAAGACAAGAATATGTCAAAAATAGTAAGAAAAACATTGAAAAAAGACACAAACATGAAAAAACTATAGAAACTTTGAAAAAATACACAAATACTTCAAAGAAAAAAAAAACGGTAAAAAGAAGGAAGGCAACACCAGGGCGAATAAAGTGATAAATAAATTCCAAAAAGGGACAAACTTACAAAAAAAAAGTGACAAAAACTTCATGAAAAAGCAGAAAAGAAACTTTGTAAAAAGACACAAAAACTTCAAAGAAAAAAAGACACCAGAAATAGTGAGGAAGAAAGAAGGAAGAAAGACAAGGATGGGTCGAAAATAGTAATAAAAACGTGAGAAAAAATTCAAAATACGTCAAAAAACGACACACAACTTTGAAAAAAGCAGAAAAGAAACATTTTTTTAAAAGACAGTGGAAGAAAGAAGGACGAAGGAAAGAAGAAAGACAAGAAAAGGTCGAAAATAGCAATAAAAAATTCAAAAAAAGACATGATAGAAAGAAGGAAGGCAACACTAGGATGATTAAAGTCACAAAAAACTCCAAAAAGCAACAAACTTCAAAAAAAGTCACAACATTGAAAAAAGCAGAAAAGAAACTTTGTAAAAAGACACTAACACTTCAAAGACAAAAGACAGTAGAAAAAAAGGAAGGAAGAAAGACAAGAATATGTCAAAAATAGTAAGAAAAACATTAAAAAAAGACACAAACATGAAAAAACAATAGAAACGTTGAAAAAATACACAAATACTTCAAAGAAAAAAAAACGGTAAAAAGAAGGAAGGCAACACCAGGACGAATAAAGTGACAAATAAATTCCAAAAAGGGACAAACTTACAAAAAAAAGTGACAAAAACTTCAAAAAAAGCAGAAAAGAAACTTTGTAA
>NW_023266104.1:0-2676 GCF_013103735.1 Etheostoma cragini
TCTCTCTACTATCTCTGTCCCTCTGTCTCCGTCTCTACTGTCTCTCTACTATCTCTGTCCCTCTGTCTCCGTCTCTACCGTGTCTCTACGTCTCTAATGGTCCGTCTCTACTGTGTCTTTGTCTCTAATGTCCGTCTCTACTGTGTCTCCCCCGTCTCTATCATCCTACAGCACCACAGGAATGTCTGCTACGTGTCCTCCGTCCGTCCAAACGAGTGGACAGGAAGTTCTGACTGTCTCTCGTCCTCGTCTCGCAGCTTGCCACGGAGCCTGTGATTGGCCGCCGTTGGCAGGGGTCAGAGGTCATCCGGAGGACCAATCGGCAGAGAGGACGGCGGTGAGGTCAGAGGGTGCGTTTGGTTCAATGTCGGGAGCGCTTGGCGGGCGGAGCCGGGCTGCTGCGCTCTGATAGGACGAGCCCGCTGCGCTCTGATAGGCCGAGCCTGCTGAGCTCAGACAGGAAGAACTGCTGCAGGCGGAGTCCCGCCTTCGCCTCGCTGGTGTGGCGGGGGTTATACTGGAGACAGTTGGAGAACATCAGGTCCACGTCGGAGACAAACTCACCTGGGGGGGACAGAGAGAGAGTTAAACAAAATCCCACGAGACCACAGTGGCTCCTATCTACAGTGAGGACAATAAGTATTTGAACCCCTGAGAAGATCCATGTTAATATCTGGTCCAGCAGCCTTTGTTTCCAACGGTTCCTGTAGTCCTGCACCAGGTCTGACACCCTGCAGAAGGGATTTTGGCCCCCCCTCCACACAGATCTTCTCTAGACCAGTCAGGTTTCTGGGCTCCCTCCAAAGATTCTCTATTGGGTTTAGGTCTGGAGACTGGCTAGGCCCCCCAGAACCTTGATCTGGTTCCTCCAGAGCCCCCCTTGGTTCTCCTGGTTGTGGTCTTTGGGTCATTGTCATGTTGGAAGACCTCGACCCATCTTCACTGCTCTAACTGAGGGAAGGAGGTTGGTCCCCAAAATCTCCCAATACATGGCCCCGGTCCTCCTCTCCTTAATACAGTGCAGTCCCCCTGTCCCATGTGCAGAACCCCCCCAAAGCATGATGCTACCCCCCCATGCTTCACATTAGGGATGGTGGTCTTGGGATGGTCCTCATCATTCTTCTTCCTCCAAACACGGTTAGTGGAATTAGGACCAAAAAGTTCTATTCTGGTCTCATCAGACCACATGACTTCCTCCCATGACTCCTCTGGATCCTCCAGATGGTCGTTGGCAGACTTAAGACGGGCCTGGACCTGGTCTGGTTTAAGCAGGGGAACCTTCTGGTTCATGCAGGATTTCAAACATGACGTCTTAGTGTATTACCAACAGTAACCTTGGAAACGGTGGTCCCAGCTCTTTTCAGGTCCTGGACCAGCTCCTCCAGGTGTAGTTCTGGTCTGGTTTCTCACCTTTCTTAGGATCCCTGAGACCCCCGAGGTGAGATCCTGCATGGAGCCCCAGTCCGAGGGAGACTGACAGTCATGTTTAGCTTCTTACATTTTCTAATGATTGCTCCAACAGTGGACCTGTCCTCACCAAGCTGCTTGGACATGTCCCCGTAGTCCTGTCCAGCCTTGTGGAGGTCTCTAGTGTCCTTGGACAGCTCTTTGGTCTTGGACATGTCCCCGTAGTCCTGTCCAGCCTTGTGGAGGTCTCTAGTGTCCTTGGACAGCTCTTTGGTCTTGGACATGTCCCCGTAGCCCTGTCCATCCTTATGGAGGTCTCTAGTGTCTTAGGACAGCTCTTTGGTCTTGGACATGTCCCCGTAGTCCTGTCCAGCCTTGTGGAGGTCTCTAGTGTCTTTGGACAGCTCTTTGGTCTTGGCCATGTCAGTAGTTGGATTCTTACTGATTGTATGGGGTGGACAGGTGTCTTTATGCAGCTAACGACCTCAAACAGGTGCATCTAATTTAGGATAATAAATGGAGTGGGGGGGGGGGGGGACATTTGGAAGACAGACTAACAGGTCTTTGAGGGACAGAATTCTAGCTGATAGACAGGTGTTCAAATACTTATTATCAGCTGTTTCATACAAATAAATAGTTTAAAAAATCATACATTGTGATTTCTGGATGTTTTTTTTAGATTATGTCTCTTACAGTGGACATGTCCCACACAGTGGACATGTCTCTCACAGTGGACATGCACTTACGAGGACATCAGACCCTCCATGATTTCTAAGTGGGAGAACTAGCAATTTTGCAACTTGCAATCTCTCACCTGCGGTCTGATACCTCACCTGCGGTCTGATACCTCACCTGGGGTCTGATATCTCACCTGCGGTCTGATACCTCACCTGGGGTCTGATATCTCACCTGCGGTCTGATACCTCACCTGGGGTCTGATACCTCACCTGGGGTCTGATATCTCACCTGCGGTCTGATACCTCACCTGGGGTCTGATACCTCACCTGGGGTCTGATATCTCACCTGGGGTCTGATATCTCACCTGCGGTCTGATAGTCACAGGTGTTGACTTTCTCTCTGATGGTGCTGAGAGCGATCGGCTTCTTGACGATGTCGTAGTAGTCGGGGACCTGCAGACACAGGTAGAGGTATGTAACTCATCACAGGTGAATGCTGTAGGGGGTATACCTGTGTGTGTGTGTGTGTGTGTGTATGTATATATACACACACACACACACACACACACACACACACACACACACACACACA
>NW_023266105.1:0-1021 GCF_013103735.1 Etheostoma cragini
TAACCATCGTGATGTCTTCACGTCTAATAACCATCGTGTTGTCTTCACGTCTAATAACCATCGTGTTGTCTTCACGTCGACTGGCAACTTTGGGTTTTTCTGGGTTGAAATTTCCCTTCTTCTTTTTTTTCTACACTTTTCTTGATGTTTTTCATCAATTTTATTCTAATTTTTTTTGTCAATTTACTGGGAAATCTAAAGGGAATAACTGGAGATTTCACAGCCATTATTTACAATGTCCTCCTCCCTTCTTTCACACCTTCTTTCTCTTCCTCCTCCTTTTTGTCTCTCTCCCTTTCCCATTACCTTCCGCTAACCTCCCCACCTCCGTCTCTATCCTCCTCCCTTCCCATTCTCTTCTTTTCATCGCTAGCTGTTTTCCTCTCTTCTCCTCCCTTTAACTTTCCCTCCCCCCATCACATCCCTTCATCTCCCCTCTTCCCTCATCTTCTCTCCTCTTCCATCTCTCATCCTTCACAACTTTCTCCCCTGGGCTGATCTCTCCCTCCCCTTATCTTCTCTCCCCTGCAGCCCATCTCTCTCCATCTCTCCCCTCTTTTCTCCTTCCCTCTCTTCCTCCTCCCCCTCCTCTCCCCTGACTAATCTCCCTCTCCTCTCCTCCTCCAGGTGTTTTGCAGGGATAAAGGATTGATGAAGCCATCAACTCTCTGCTCTTGACATTTACAAAAAACCCTCCAAGCAAACGCCCCCCCACTCTCTCTCTCTTTCTCCCTCTCTCTCTCTCTCTCTCTCTCTCTCTCTCTCTCCCCCTCTCTCTCTCTCTCTCTCTCTCTCTCTCTCTCTCTCTCGTTATCTAAGCTACCTCACTTGTCGCCCGCCCGACCACATCATTAAGACCCAGTAATTAGGGCTCATTTGTAAAGCCAGTGTAAATAATAGTCGGGATATCACTCACACCGAGGCGTAAACTAGACATTTGTGTATGTGTGGTGTGTGTGTGTCTGTGTGTCTGTGTGTGTGTGTGTGTGTGTGTGTGTGTGTGTGTGTGTGTGTGAGAGCG
>NW_023266105.1:1264-5073 GCF_013103735.1 Etheostoma cragini
GTGTGTGTGTGTGTGTGTGTGTGTGTGTGTGTGTGTGTGTGTGTGTGTGTGTGTGTGTGTGTGTAGTTCACTTCATGAAGCAGGGGTTGAACTAGCTAACTGCAACGGGCCAGTATCTTGTCCCTGTGTTTTACAGCCAGGGCTTTTTGGGGAACCAAATGCTATAAAATTGACAAAAAAAACTTTTTGGGACGATTTGTTGGTCAGAAACCCAAACTTTAGAAACCTTTAGGCCAGGGGTCAGATTAGACCTGAGGACACCAGGACGGTTAAAATTTCGACTTTTTCTGAGCCTTTTGACATTTTTGCAAGTTTTACCCATTTTTTAAATTTTTTTCTTTTTTGAAATTTGTCACTTTTTCAAATTTTTGTCATTTTATTTGATATTTAAAAAAAAAAACTTTTACAAATAGTTTTTTTTCCAAATGCTTTAAAGTTGACAAAACAACCGGATTTAATGAAAGTAGTGAATTGATAATTTATTCAACTTTTTCAACATTTGTCTTACAAACATTTGAGTCTTTAGAAGTTTTAAAGGTTTTCCCCAATTTTTTCAACATTATTTGTCACTTTTTTCAAATTTTTGTCAGTTTATTTTATATTTATATTTAGTTTTTCTCTCCAAATGCTATATTTTTTTTTTCAATTTATTGGACAGAATAAATTTATAGCATTTACATTTTTCCACGGTTTGTTGACTGTTTCTGAGCCTTTTGAAATTTTTGTAAGTTTTCTCCCAAATTTTTAATATTTTTCTTTTTAAATTTGTCACTTTTTTCACATTTTTTGTCATTTTATTTTATATTCTTCCCTATTTTTTACACTTTCAAAAAAACATAACATTTTTACTTTTTAAAATTTGTCGACTTTTTCTGAGCCTTTGGACATTTTTGTAGGTTTTCCCCCAACAATTTTTTTTTCCTTTTTTTTCAAATTTCTCAGTTTATTTTTTCTCTTTTATTACACTTTTTTTTGTTTTGATTTCTTTTCCTAATTGTTTTTTCTCCAGATGCTATACACTTTCATTAAAAAAACATAGCATTTAGATTTTTTTTGTAGGTTTTAGAATTTTTTGTAGGTTTTCCCCCAAATTTTAAATTTGTTTTTTAAAATTCTCACTTTTCACATTTTTGTCATTTTAATTGATAATTTTTTAAAACTTTTTTTGGGGGGATTTCTTTTACTAATAATTTTTTCTCCAGATGCTATAAAATTGATAAAAACACCCAAATCCAATGAAAGTAGTGACCTGTTAATTTAACGTGTGAGGAGCGTTGTTGGGATCCATCCACGTTTTTCAATTTGTTGGACAGAAACCCAAATTTCTGATGAAGAAACTTTTAGGCCAGGGGTCAGATCAGACCCTAGGACACCAGGAGGGGTAACATTTTGAAAAGCTTGACTTTTCCAATGTTTGTCGAATTCTTCTGAGCCTTTTCAAAAATGTAAAGGTTTTCCAAATTTTTCTTTAACATTTTGACTTTTTTAACATTTTTTGACTTTTTTTTTAGCCTTTCGAAATTTTTCTAGGTTTTCCCCCAAATTTTAAATTTTTTTCTTTTTCAAATTTCTCAGTTTATTTTTTCACTTTTATTACACTTTTTTTTTGTTTTGATTTCTTTTCCTAATTGTTTTTTCTCCAGATGCTATACACTTTAATTAAAAAAACATAGCATTTAGATTTTTTTTTAATTTGTCAACTTTTTTTTGAGCCTTTCGAATTTTTTGTAGGTTTTCCCCCAAATTTTAATTTTTTTTTTTTTTTTAAATATCTCACTTTTCACATTTTTGTCACTTTAATTGATAATTTTTTTTTTACACTGTTTTTTTTTTGGATTTCTTTTACTAATAATTTTTTCTCCAGATGCTATAAAATTGATAAAAACACCCAAATCCAATGAAAGTAGTGACCTGATAGTTAATTTAACGTGTGAGGAGCGTCGTTGGGATCCATCCACGTTACCTTTTTTTTTTTATATATATATTGGACAGAAACCCAAATTTCTGATGAAGAAACTTTTAGGCCAGGGGTCAGATCAGACCCGAGGACACCGGGGGGGGGGGGGGGGGTTGCCAGATTGATCGGAGCTGCAGGTGAGGCGATGAACGTGCTCCGCCAGACGGCGGCTGCCAGAAGGTCAGCTGCTCCGCGGCCCTCGCCTTCGGGTCGATGCGTTCTCCCATCGATCCGCGGCGCCGCCCCAACGCCGGGTGTCAATCAATCCGGGCTCGTCCATAAAAATGATTGCTCGTCGATGTGTTTATTTGCATTTACCGATCTTAATTACCATTCCCGGGGCACGCACACACACTTCACCGCTCTCCTTATTCATATTGGGGTCAATCTCCCTCTCTCACCTCCTGCCCTCCCCCGCCTCCCCCTCTCCTACCGACTGATCCAGCATGTTCGGAATAAGACATAAATTAGAGGGTGGACTTTCCTTCCTTCCATCCTCGTCTCTCGCTTATTTTATATATTACTAGACTTCTTTTTATTACTCGCTTTGGGATGACTCCCGTAAGAAAATTGAGATATAGGGGAGGAAAAGAGATATGAGGGAGAGAAAAAGAGGAAGATAGTATAAAGATAACAGGAATAATAACAATAATAGAAAACCTTTGGCTTAAAAAAAAGACATTTACCATAAATTGGCATAAAGTGTCGGTGTGTGTCAAGCGTTAAAGTGTCCAGGTGTCTTATTATAGGTGTCCTATTTCCTCCAATGTTATAGGGAGAATATGTTATTTGGAATATGTTATATGAGGAATATGTTATATGGAATATGTTATAGGAGACTATGTCATAGGAGGAATATGTTATATGAGGAATATGTTATATGAGGAATATGTTATAGGAGGAATATGTTATAGGAGAATATGTTATATGAGGAATATGTTATAAGAGGAGTATGTTATAGGAGAATATGTTATATGAGGAATATGTTATAAGAGGAGTATGTTATAGGAGGAATATGTTATATGAGAATATGTTATATGAGGAATATGTTATAAGAGGAATCTGTTATATGGAGTATATGCTTTGAGAGGATTATGTTATATGGAATATGTTATAGGAGGAATGTGTTATATGGAGTATGTTATAAGAGGAATCTGTTATATGAGGAATATGTTATAAGAGGAATATGTTATAAGAGGAGTATGTTAAAAGAGGAATCTGTTATGTGAAGTATATGTTATAAGAGGATTATGTTATATGGAATATGTTATAGGAGGAATGTGTTATATGGAGTATGTTATAGGAGGAATATGTTATGTGAAGTATATGTTATAAGAGGATTATGTTATATGGAATATGTTATAGGAGGAATGTGTTACATGGAATATGTTATAGGAGGAATATGTTATGTGGAGTATATGTTATAAAAGGATTATGTTATATGGAATATGTTATATGAGGATTATGTTATATGGAATATGTTATATGAGGATTATGTTATATGGAGTATGTTATATGAGGATTATGTAATATGGAGTATGTTATAGGAGGAATATGTTATGTGGAGTATATGTTATAAGAGGATTATGTTATATGGAATAAGTTATATTCTCTAGCCGACTCGTACACACCTGGACACTTGACTGGTAATTTATGGTAAATGTCGTAATCGCCAAATGCGAAAAATTTGAATACAACATCCAAAGTAGAGATCCGATCTTTTGTTACGCGTTGTATGAGATCATCTATCCATGTTACTATTGGCTTATTTAAATTTGGTGTAGTTGAAACAGAGGGGGGGAGAGTCAGAGAGAATGAGGAGAGAGAGAGAGAGAGAGGGAGGGAGAGGGGA
>NW_023266106.1:0-1134 GCF_013103735.1 Etheostoma cragini
AGTCATAGTATAGAGTCGAGAAGTATAAAAAGTCATAGTATAGTATGTCTAAAAGTATAAAAAGTCATAGTATAGTGTGTCGAAAAGTATAAAAAGTTATAGTATAGTATGTCGAAAAGTATAAAGTCATAGTATAGTGTGTCGAAAAGTATATAAAGTCATAGTATAGTATGTCAAAAAGTATAAAAAGTTATAGTATAGTATGTCGAAAAGTATAAAGTCATAGTATAGTGTGTCGAAAAGTATATAAAGTCATAGTATAGTATGTCGAAAAGTATATAAAGTCATAGTATAGTATGTCGAAAAGTATAAAAAGTCATAGTATAGAGTCGAGAAGTATAAAAAGTCATAGTATAGTATGTCGAAAAGTATAAAAAGTCATAGTATAGTGTGTCGAAAAGTATAAAAAGTCATAGTATAGTATGTCGAAAAGTATAAAAAGTCATAGTATAGTATGTCGAAAAGTATATAAAGTCATAGTATAGTATGTCGAAAAGTATATAAAGTCATAGTATAGTATGTCGAATTGTATAAAAAGTCATAGTATAGAGTCGAGAAGTATAAAAAGTCATAGTATAGTATGTCTAAAAGTATAAAAAGTCATAGTATAGTATGTCTAAAAGTATAAAAAGTCATAGTATAGTGTCGAAAAGTATAAAAAGTCATAGTAAAGTATGTCTAAAAGTATAAAAAGTCATAGTATAGTGTCGAAAAGTATAAAAAGTCATAGTTTAGTATGTCTAAAAGTATAAAAAGTCATAGTATAGTGTCGAAAAGTATAAAAAGTCATAGTATAGTATGTCTAAAAGTATAAAAAGTCATAGTATAGTGTCGAAAAGTATAAAAAGTCATAGTAAAGTATGTCTAAAAGTATAAAAAGTCAGAGTATAGTGTCGAAAAGTATAAAAAGTCATAGTATAGTATGTCGAGAAGTATAAAAAGTCATAGTATAGTGTGTCGAAAAGTATGTAAAGTCATAGTATAGTATGTCGAAAAGTATAAAAAGTCATAGTATAGTATGTCAAAAAGTATAAAGTCATAGTATAGTGTGTCGAGAAGTATAAAAAGTCATAGTATAGTATGTCGAAAAGTATAAAAAGTCACAGTATAGTATGTCAAAAAGTATAAAAAGTC
>NW_023266107.1:0-5854 GCF_013103735.1 Etheostoma cragini
GTGTGTGTGTGTGTGTGTGTGTGCACGCTCCCCCCTCCGGGCGTGGACCTCCGTGCTGAAAGATCCTCTTCCTGTTGTGATTGTGGGGGGGGGAGAGGCCGCGGGTCCGGCTCCAGGACGCCGACGCTCTGCAGACGACTGATTACATGTTGCATGTAATCTGATTACATGTTGCATGTAATCTGATTACATGTTGCATGTATTCTGATTACATGTGTACATTCACTCAGCTTCTCTTTCTTCTTCTTCCACTAATTAGCTTTCCAAACACCATCTCCCTTAAAGGGTTAATTGAATAATTGAGCCTAACAAGCAGAGCAAACACACACTGTCAGGCTCGTTAATGGGATTAACGAGCCGCACTTGAGTGTGTGTTGACGTTTCCGTCTTTAAAGCAACATCCTGTCCCCTAACGAGGTAACATACACACAGAGAGACACACACACAGTGAGACAGAGAGAGACACATACAGGTTTCCAGGCCACCGAAGAAGAGGACGCGTCAGCCCGTCTGGAGGAGCCAAGAGAGGAGACAACTGTAGTTAGTTACTAGTGTGTGTTCTACTGTGTGTTTATGTGCGTGTACTTGTGTGTGACCCGGTCACCTGAGTGACATCACTGACAGGTGATTGTACACACAGTTCTTTATCATATCTGATTATTTTTTCCCATCTTGTTGACGTGTCTGTGTTTTCTCTTCTGATATTTTCTGTTGGTTCTTCATCTCATGAGGAACATGGTGAAATCAATTTAAAACCCAACCTGTGACCTCTGTCTGCTGCTTCAGCCTCGTGGGATGGAGAACAGCACCACCACGTGGACAGATGGAGCAACAGCAGCCCCTCAGAGGTCAAACCCACACACACACAGTTACACACAATACCAGCACATAGACATGGAAAAACTACGCAAAACGTGGTGTGTCTCCTTGTGTGTGTAATTCCATGGGAGTATAGCTTGTGTTGTACCATAGTGTCTCGTTCTGATTGTTTAAAAAAAAAAATAACCCGATGCAAAATGACTGACGTTAACTCAAAATGACAAAGACAAAAAAATAGATGCAAAACCCCCAGAATAAGATACTAATGAGCCAAAATGACTACAAAGACACACACAAGATAAATAGATTCAAAACCCAGATGGGCTCTACTCAAAGCTCTATGACATCATACAGGAACCATTCACCATCACACACACACACACACACACACACTAACCAAGGCTGCCGTACAAGGTCCCACACACACGATAAACACCTGCTCAACAGATACACACATCTACACAACTGCTCATCAGATATACACACATCTACACACCTGCTCATCAGATATACACACATCTACACACCTGCTCATCAGATTTACACACATCTACACACCTGCTCATCAGATATACACACACACATCTAAACACCTGCTCATCAGATATACACACACATCTACACACCTGCTCATCAGAGACACCTGCTCGTCAGATACACACTCACATCTACACTCCGCTGGCACAGCATCGGGTTCAGAGTCTGGCCCAGGGACACCCAGACATGGGCCTGCAGGGGATTGAACCACCAACCTTCTACCACTGAGCCCCGGGACGTGTCCTTAGGTCCATCCCACCGCTGCCTTCAGTCCACACGTATGAACGTTGTATTTATGTAACAAACACAAAAATAAGACAATGACACCGGCTTTTTAGTTTTTTCTCCATTCGATTTATTTTCCCGCACAAAGTGAAACTGGTTTAGTAGAAGGTGTTGGGTCTCTTGGTGGTGAAGCGGGGCTTGTGCTGGCGGCGCAGGACGCGGTGGGGCAGGGGGAACTTGATCTTGGAGTCCTGACGGAGGAACCAGAGGAGAGTTAGTTAGTTCACACAGCGGACATCAACAGCAGCTCTGGTATCAACAGCCACACATACGGGACCGGTTCTGGAATGTTACAGTGACACATGCTATCCTGGGAATCCAGACCCAGATCTGGTAGGTTAAGGTCTTCCTCGGCTCGGCTACGGGGACACGGTTAACTAGCAGCATTACTCGAGGCCAGAGGACTCGCTGAGCTGATTCAAACGGAGCTCTCTGAGAACTCTGGATCTCCAGGGTATGCAAAAGGTGCATTCTCTTCCAAAATCTGATCTTACATTATGAAGACATTGCAACAACAGGGATGTGAATATTGGATTAAAAATAACATGCCAGAGCTCCAGGTTTTCACTGAGGGGGTTTAAGATCTCTTTATGATGCCATAAATACATAAAAACAGAAAAAGTCAATTGTCTCCATGTTTTTGTGTGTAATATTGAGTATAAGTCAGGCTGAGAGTGATATCTGAACACAGCCCTGTGTAGAGAACATGAGAAACCCTTTAAAGGTAAGGACTGGAGACATTTTGAAGACGACGGTCACATCGACATCAAACGTCCCCAGGTGATTACAGACATTAAAGGAACATTCTGGTGGATTTCAACATGTATTTCTGTTGTTTTAATGTGCCGGTGTGTCAGTAGAGAGATACATCGGTGCTGCTCCACCCAGATCTCCTCCTCTAGAGTCGGCACCAACAGGATTCAACAGGGCCCGTTACAAATGGGTTTAACCTCTGAACATGTCCAACATGTCATTAAAAGTGCAAATGTCTTTTCTGTGTTGTAGTTTGAAGACGGTCCCTAAGATCTGACTGGTCTGGGCACTTTTAATGACATGTTGGACATGTCATTAATGGGTTAAACCCATTTCTAACGGGCCTTGTTGAATCCTGTTGGTGCCGACTCTAGAGGAGGAGATCCGGGTGGAGCAGCATCGACTGGTTCCATCTGTCTCTCTAACAGACCTACATGTTAAAAATAACACAGCTACATGTTGAAAACAACCAGAATCGTCCTTTAAAACAATCCTTTTCGGTATTTCAAGTTTTCTGAATAATACAAATAGACAAAGCTCTGCACATCCACATAAGAATGTACTTTCATTCCTATAGCTAACACATCAACGTTTCCAGTGTGTTTGATTGTTTCTGTGCTCTATCTTTAAAGCTGTGAACTTTGCTCGTACATTTTATACTACAGCGTACTGTGGTATGGCAAGAAATCTTGACGCAAAATAGATATTTTTCTTCCACTACATGTACAAGTCCACTACTACAAAAACCAGGTTCTGGGCCTGCAGCGCCCCCCTTGGTTCTGTGCCTGTCGCCAGTTTCAGAACCGCCAGGTTTGGAGATGGAAGCTGAAAACCTGGAAGAGGAATCTGGCTTTTGGTCTGGCGGGTTTTAAACTGGAGCTGCCCGGCGTCGAGGCGGTCCAGAGAGAGACCCGCGTCTCTCTGTGTTTGTGTGTGTGTGTGTGTGTGTGTGTGAGAGAGACTCACGTGGAACTGCTTGATGGCGGGTCTGCGACACTTGTTGGCGGCGATGACCTGGACCTTCATGATCTGGATGGAGTGGGCGCGAGCACGATGGCGAGCTCCCATGTCTCGGTCTGAGGGACAGAAACCGGAGACGGTTCACACAACTCAGCATTTATATTCTAACAACAACCCCAAACATGGGACTGGGGCTGTGTGTGTGTGTGTGTGTGTGTGAGAGAGAGAGAGAGAGAGAGAGAGAGAGAGACTGTCTCTGTGTGTGAGAGTGTGTGTGTGTGTGCTTGATTGTAGAGCCTGTGTGTGTGTGTGTGTGTGCTTGATTGTAGAGCCTGTGTGTGTGTGTGTGTGTGTGTGTGTTTGATTGTAGAGCCTGTGTGTGTGTGTGTGTGTGTGTTTGATTGTAGAGCCTGTGTGTGTGTGTGTGTGTGTGTGTGTGTGTGCTTGATTGTAGAGCCTGTGCGTGCGTGTGTGTGTGTGTGTGTGAGAGCGTGTGTGTGTGTGTGTGTGTGTGTGAGAGCGTGTGTGTGTGTGTGTGTCCTCACAGCACTGCGTGACGGCTCCAGATGTGGTCAGGTCTCGGTACTCTCGGTACATGTTGTGTGTCCCGCTGCGAGAGTCGTAGCGCAGCCAGATCCCGAAGTTCTTCACCTTCAGGGGGGTTTTCTCGTGGACCTGAACGAGAAAAACAACAACACGTCAACAACAACAACACGTCGTCAACAACAACAACACGTCGTCAACAACAACAACACGTCGTCAACAACAACAGGACGTCAGTTTGTGCGCTGCAGCCTGCAGAGTGAAGTTCTCTAACCTGCAGCTGGTTGGACGAGTGTAAAGAAAGTCAGACAAACATACATAATAAAAAGGTTATTAAACGGGAGTTGTCCTCCGGGTCAGAAACTGACAAAAATCTGACATTCTGACCATTTTTCAGACGGTTAAGTGTTCACTAGCACCAGCTCTAACATCACTTCCTGAAATCCATGGTCAATAACCCTCATTTATATAGAATTATACCCAATATTAGAGTTAAAAAAACAGAAATGATGAGTTATTTTGACTAATAGTTCAGATCAGAGGAATGAAAGTGATCAGCTGTAAGGAATCCGATCCATTTTTTAATGGTGATTTGATTAAAAGACAAACTCATATTTAACATAAAGACATTTATTAAAGGGCCAGATTTGACCCGAGGACACCAGGAGGGTTAAACGAGGATTTGTTGACCCTTGGATTCACTTTCAACGGCACGGCAGCATCAGAGAAAGGCGACAAGGATCAGGTTTCTGTTTGCACACCAGACAGAACCACACCACTGACAGGACGTGGTCTTTGGGTTTGGGTGCAGGTGACAGCACAGACATTAAATAACGATGATGTAATGTTCTTACGCTCCGTTAACGCCAGCCAACAAGTAAAGAATGACTCGATATCAGATTCATCAGCTTCGTTTGTAGAGACCTTCATTCCACTAACTTCTCTCTTTTTACATTCTTGAGTTATGTTTTCCACTCTGTACATTTGGCTCTTGACGTGACATCTGGTAACTTTCAACACTGTTGAGTTGATCATTTTCCATGTGGAAGCGTAGGTTTTAATCCATTTACAGACAAATAAGCTTGCTACGGATTTAAGTCGTTTCCAACGAGTCCCAACTGAACTTCTCTAGCTGGAAAACGCAAAAAAAGGTTTTTATGCCTTAAAAGCGCCAAAGTTATGCTCATATACATAATTGGATTTTGAAGTTGTACCTCAAAACACACTTATGTTAAGTTTCCAAGTGTGTACATTGTGTGTGTGTGTGTGGAAGCACCAGAGCTACAAAATAACCCCAAATCCCTGAAAACGATTTTTCCATAACATGGGCCCGTTAACACCCTCGATATGACGTCGGTGCTGTTTAGAGTTTAGTTTGGAAAGAAGAGGCCCTGATACCTGATCCCCAGAGAGGCCCCAGGGACAGAGACACGGTTAAACATCACAACAAAGAAAACTCATATCCACGGCAACAGACTTAATAACTGATCACTTTAACACTCGGGTCGTCTTCCTGTCAAAAATTTAAAATAAATCAACACTTTTGTTGACGTTGTTTTATCAATGTTTGACCTTTTGATATTTTCAACACTACGTAACACTAACTTATTAACTTTAGTTTTACAGTTATTTTTGGAATTTATGGTCAATAAACCTCATTTATAGGAAATTATACCTAATGTTTGAGTTAGAAAAGCAGAAATTAGGAATTATTGAGACTAAAATTAAAGGAATGGATGTTGATGATAATCACAGACTGGAATATGTCAACTTTTACTCAATACTATTTCAAAAACACTTCCATTTGTTTTACAATGCTATAAAATTGAATAAGACGCCCCAAAATTAGGGCAACATGAGGGCAACATGAAGGCAACATGAAGGCAACATGAAGACAACATGAGGGCAACATGAAGACAACATGAGGGCAACATGAGGGCAACATGAGGGCAACATG
>NW_023266108.1:0-1015 GCF_013103735.1 Etheostoma cragini
TGTAAAATAGTAAAACTGGATTTTTATTTCAATGAAAGACTTTATTTTGTCCTCTCACCAGGAATGTTTTCCTCGTAACCGTTCGTCTTACAAAACAACCCAAAATAAGTAAAGTAAAGACACACTGAGCCCCACGGCGAGGGGGTTTCCAAAGATCCTGATAAAAATAAGAGACTCAAACACACCACATCGAACCTCTTGGTCCCCTTATCAGGACATAAATACCCCAACATCCTCCTGGTCTGGCTCCTAAAGTCCGGGGAAGCTCGCACTACGAGGTCTTAAGTTATCTGGGGTCCCACAGCGAGTCCGGACGGAAGAATCCACATCTCATCAGAGATCCTGAACCGAGTGTCTGAAGTTGTGGTGCGGGTCCATCAGGGTCGGTACTGTCGGTACTGCGAGTGTGACCCCAGAGGGTTTCTGCCTCCGAAGGGGGGCGGCGCGGCCGGCGCCCCGAAGGCGGTCCTGTAGCTCTGAGAAGAGGGCACGCCGAGTCCAAACCCGGCTCCGAGACCCAGCGCGCCGAGTCCCGGGCCGCCGCCGCCGCCGGGCCGCGCTACACCCTGACCCAGCATGCCGGCGTAGGGAGACGCTCCGTAGGCGAGTCCCAGACCTCCGTAGGGATGGTGGGGGTGGTGTCCCGGGGCGGGGAGGACCACCTGCTGGGCGGTCCGGCCCGGGGTGTCGAAGGCGAACTCTGGAGGAGGGCTGCTGGGTTTGGATGGCGTGGACGTCAGCGGGTCCGAGAGAAGAGGCGGCAGAGCGGCGGAGGAGGAGGAGGGGGGGGCGGCGTAGCCTTCAGGACCAAGAGGGGGGACCTGGGAGGGGGAGGAGAGGGTCCCGCTGAGGAGGGGTCTGGTCCAGTCGTCTTTGAAGATCTGGACCGTCAGCGTGGAGACGAGGGGGAGCAGGCGGTTGGTGACGTGAGCCAGAACCAGCTGCTCGTTGGCATCGCGGCGGATACGGACGTGGGCGGAGCCGGCCTAAAATGGGAAGGGGGGTCGGGGGGGGG
>NW_023266109.1:0-1104 GCF_013103735.1 Etheostoma cragini
CTGTTGAAATGACAGAAACAAGGTTAAAACATCACAAAAAGCTCAGAAGAGGCCAAATTACACGTTTCCAGCATGGAGGTAAGTGTTTCCCAGCTACTGTTAAGAAACCAATGTAAAACTGTTGAAATGACAGAAACAAGGTTAAAACATTACAAAAAGCTCAGAAGAGGCCGAAACGCACGTTTCCAGCATGGAGATATGTGTTTCACAGCCACTGTTAAGAAACCAATGTAAAACGGTTGAAATGACAGAAACAAGGTTAAAACATCACAAAAAGCTCAGAAGAGGCCGAAACGCACGTTTCCAGCATGTTGAAGTGTGTTTAAAAGCTTCTGTTAAGAAACTAATGCAAACATGTTGAAATGACAGAAACAAGGTTAAAACATCACAGAAACATCAGAAGAGGCCGAATTACACGTTTCCAGCATGGAGATATGTGTTTCACAGCTACTGTTAAGAAACCAATGTAAAACTGATGAAATGACAGAAACATGGTTAAAGCATCACAAAAAGCTCAGAAGAGGCCGAAACGCACGTTTCCAGAATGTAGATGTGTGTGTAACAGCTTCTGTTAAGAAACCAATGTAAAACTGTTGAAATGACAGAAACAAGGTTAAAACATCACAAAAAGCTCAGAAGAGGCCGAAACGCACGTTTCCAGCATGTATAAGTGTGTTTAAAAGCTTCTGTTAAGAAACTAATGCAAACATGTTGAAATGACAGAAACAAGGTTAAAACATCGCAGAAACATCAGAAGAGGCAGAATTACACGTTTCCAGCATGGAGATATGTGTTACACAGCTACTGTTAAGAAACCAATGTTAAACTGTTGAAATGACAGAAACAAGGTTAAAACATCACAAAAAGCCCAGAAGAGGCCGAATTACACGTTTCCAGAATGGAGATATGTGTTTCACAGCTACTGTTAAGAAACCATTGTAAAACTGTTGAAATGACAGAAACAAGGTTAAAACATCACAGAAACATCAGAAGAGGCCGAATTACACGTTTCCAGCATGGAGATTAGTGTTTCACAGCTACTGTTGAGAAACTAATGCAAACATGTTGAAATGACAGAAACAAGGTTAAAACATCACAGAAACA
>NW_023266110.1:0-3108 GCF_013103735.1 Etheostoma cragini
ACCAGTGTAAAACTTCTGAAATGACAGACACAAGCTTAAAACATTACAGAAAGAACAGAAGAGGCCAAAACGCACGTTTCCAACATAGAGATGTGTGATTAACAGCTTTTGTTAAGAAACCAATGTAAAGCTATTGAAATGACAGTAACAAGGTTAAAACATCACAGAAAGATCAGAGGAGGCCAAAACGCACGTTTCCAGCATGGAAATGTGTGTTTAACAGCTTCTGTTAAGGAACTAATATAAAACTGTTGAAATTACAGAAACAAGGTTAAAACATCACAGAAACATAAGAAGAGGCCGAAACGCACGTTTCCAGCATGTAGATGTGGGTTTAAAAGCTTTTGTTAAGAAACTATTGTAAAACTGTTGAAATGACAGAAACAAGGTTAAAACATCACAGAAAGATAAGAGGAGGCCGAAACGCACGTTTCCAGCATGGAGATGTGAGTTTAAGAGCTTTTGTTAAGAACCCAATGTAAAACTGTTGAAATGACAGTAACAAGGTTAAAACATCACAAAAAGATCAGAAGAGGCCAAAACGCACGTTTCCAGCATGGAGATGTTTGTTTAACAGCTTCTGTTAAGGAACCAGTGTAAAACTTCTGAAATGACAGATACAAGCTTAAAACATTACAGAAAGATCGGAAAAGGCCAAAACGCACGTTTCCAGCATGGAGATGTGTGTTTAACAGCTTTTGTTAAGAAACCAATGTAAAACTGTTGAAATGACAGTAACAAGGTTAAAACATCACAGAAAGATCAGAAGAGGCCGAAACGCACGTTTCCGGCATGGAGATGTGTGTTTAACAGCTTTTGTTAATAAACCAATGTAAAACTGTTGAAATGACAGTAACAAGGTCAAAACATCACAAAAAGATCAGAAGAGGCCGAAACGCACGTTTCCAGCATGGAGATGTGTGTTTAACAGCTTCTGTTAAGGAACTATTGTAAAACTGTTGAAATGACAGAAACAAGGTTAAAACATCACAGAAAGATAAGAGAAGGCCGAAACGCACGTTTCCAGCATGGAGATGTGTGTTTAACAGCTTTTGTTAAGAAACCAATGTAAAACTGTTTAAATGACAGTAAAAACTGTTGAAATGACAGTAACAAGGTTAAAACATACAGAAAGATCAGAGGAGGCCGAAACGCACGTTGCCTGCATGTAGATGTGTGTTTATCAGCTTTTCTTAAGAAACCAATGTAAAACTGTTGAAATGACAGTAACAAGGTTAAAACATCCCAGAAAGATCAGAAGAGGCCGAAACGCACGTTTCCAGCATGGAGATGTGTGTTTAACAGCTTTTGTTAAGAAACCAATGTAAAACTATTGAAATGACAGTAACAAGGTTAAAACATCACAGAAAGATCAGAAGAGGCCGAAACGCACGTTTCCAGCATTGAGATGTGTGTTTAACAGCTTTTGTTAATAAACCAATGTAAAACTGTTGAAATGACAGTAACAAGGTTAAAACATCACAAAAAGATCAGAAGAGGCCGAAACGCACGTTTCCAGCATGGAGATGTGTGTTTAACAGCTTATGTTAAGGAACCAGTGTAAAACTTCTGAAATGACAGACACAAGCTTAAAACATTACAGAAAGATCAGAGGAGGCCAAAACGTACGTTTCCAGCATGGAGATGTGTGTTTAACAGCTTTTGTTAAGAAACCAATGTAAAACTGTTGAAATGACAGTAACAAGGTTAAAACATCACAGAAAGATCAAAAGAGACCGTAACGCACGTTTCCAGCATTGAGATGTGTGTTTAACAGCTTCTGTTAGGAACTATTTTAAATCTTTTGAAATGACAGAAACAAGGTTAAAACATCACAAACGATCAGAAGAGGCTTAAACGCACGTTTTCAACATGGAGATGTGTGTCTAACAGGTTCTGTTAAGGAACTAATGTAAAACTGTTGAAATGACAGTAACAAGGTTAAAACATCACAGAAAGATCAGAAGAGGCCGAAACGCACGTTTCCAGCATAGAGATGTGTGTCTAACAGCTTCTCTTATGGAACTAACGAGAACTGTTGAAATGACAGAAACAAGGTTAAAACATCAAAAAAAGATCAGAAGAGGCCGAAAAGCACGTTTCCTGCATGTAGATGTGTGTTTAACAGCTTTTTTTAAGAAACCAATGTAAAACTGTTGAAATGACAGTAACAAGGTTAAAACATACAGAAAGATCAGAAGAGGCTGAAACGCACGTTTCCAGCATGTAGATGTGTGTTCATCAGCTTTTCTTAAGAAACCAATGTAAAACTGTTGAAATGACAGTAACAAGGTTAAAACATCACAGAAAGATCAGAAGAGTCCGAAACGCACGTTTCCAGCATAGAGATGTATGCCTAACAGCTTCTGTTAAGGAACTAATGTAAAACTGTTGAAATGACAGAAACAAGGTTAAAACATCACAGAAAGATCAGAAGAGGCCGAAACGCACGTTTTTCCAGCATGGAGATGTGTGTTTAACAGCTTTTGTTAAGAAACCAGTGTAAAACTTCTGAAATGACAGACACAAGGTTAAAACATCACAGAAACATAAGAAGAGGCCGAAACGCACGTTTCCAGCATGTAGATGTGGGTTTAAAAGCTTTTGTTAAGAAACTATTGTAAAACTGTTGAAATGACAGAAACAAGGTTAAAACATCACAAAAAGATCAGAAGAGGCCAAAACGCACGTTTCCAGCATGGAGATGTTTGTTTAACAGCTTCTGTTAAGGAACCAGTGTAAAACTTCTGAAATGACAGATACAAGCTTAAAACATTACAGAAAGATCGGAAAAGGCCAAAACGCACGTTTCCAGCATGGAGATGTGTGTTTAACAGCTTTTGTTAAGAAACCAATGTAAAACTGTTGAAATGACAGTAACAAGGTTAAAACATAACAGAAAGATCAGAAGAGGCCGAAACGCACGTTTCCAGCATGGAGATGTGTGTTTAACAGCTTTTGTTAATAAACCAATGTAAAACTGTTGAAATGACAGTAACAAGGTTAAAACATACAGAAAGATCAGAAGAAGCTGAAACGCACGTTTCCAGCATGTAGATGTGTGTTCATCAGCTTTTCTTAAGAAACCAATGTAAAACTGTTGAAATG
>NW_023266111.1:0-4884 GCF_013103735.1 Etheostoma cragini
CCCCCTCCCCCCTTCTGCTCATCAGCCAATAACAGCAATTTGTTCATATTCTTTTGTTCCTTTTGTCCTAAATGCTTTTAAATTCTTAAATTTCCTCTGCTTTTCAAAATAAAACACAAGGACTGAGGACTGTGAGCTGTGAATGTGCCAACCGTCCAATCAGAGCAGAGCGGACCGCAGAGAGCTCGTTACGATAAATAAATAATAATTTAATGCATGTCGGTGATTGGTTCCTGTGAAGAAAGGAGCGCGCCTTCATTTCCTGTTTACTGAGTTTTTAGTTGTTTGTAGACGAGAGCGTGAGTTCATCGCCCGACACTGGTCTCCTCGCTTTGCACTGAAGAATAAGGAGAGCGGCTGATTGGTCGATGGAAGGAGAGCGGCTGATTGGTCGACCGATCGCTCTGACAAGTTTTTATCAATAAAGCTGAACAGATTGCAGATTTCCTCTGGTGGTGTTTTTATTTTCCTCTCCTTTAATTTTTAGGTTTGTCTCTCAAAAAGCGTCAAAATAAAGCGACAAAAACTTCAAAATAAAGTGACTTAAACGTCAAAATAAAGTGACTTAAACGTCAAAATAAAGCAACTTAAACGTCAAAATAAAGTGACTTAAACGTCAAAATAAAGCAACAAAATGTCAAAATGAAGTGACAAAAAGAGCATTTTGTTCAAGCGCCTGATTGGTCAATGCAAAGGCGAGCGGCTGATTGGTCGATGGAAGGAGATTGTCTGATTGGTCGACCGATCACTCTGACGGGTTTTTATCAATAAAGCTGAACAGATTGCAGATTTCCTCTGTTGTTGTTTTTATTTTCTGATGTTTTCAGATGAAAAGTTGAGAATAAAAGTCTGTTTTTAATCTGCAGATGAATCACAATGTTAGCAGAATAAATTAAATCATTTTTAAAATCATTAAATCAGTTTATAAATCAACGATTTGGGTCCGGATTGGGGGAGTTAATTTTTGAAAAATTTCTAAATTATAATATTACATGTTAATACATTTTCAAAGTTTTCGTCTAGAGTGTTTTCTTTTTACATAATAAAACAACAAAAACCTCAAAATAAAGCACCTTCAAAATAAAGCGACAAAAACTTCAAAATAAAGCACCTTCAAAATAAAGCGACAAAAACTTCAAAATAAAGCGACAAAAACTTCAAAATAAAGCACCTTCAAAATAAAGCACCATCAAAATAAAGCGAGAAAAACCTCAAAATAAAGCACCGTCAAAATAAAGCGACAAAAACCTCAAAATAAAGCACCGTCAAAATAAAGCGACAAAAACATGAAAATAAAGTGTTCCTTGCTCAAGAGCACCTTGGCGGTGCCCAGGAGTTGAACTGGCACCCGGTCCACCTCCATATTCTGGTCCGGACGGGGACTGGAACCAGCAACCCTCCGGGCACCCCCATCATCCAGGGTTCAGAAATTGGAAAAAACCTGGAAGAGTTGTGGAATTTAAAGAATTCCATATTGAAGAATTTGAAGCGTTTACTGAAGAGTTCGCTAAATTTTTTTACTCTTTTTTTTTTTGACATTGTTTACGTTTTTTGTCCGTTTATCAGCTGCAAACAACAACAACAAGTTATTTTTTCCCTCGACTTTTACCTTTTTAAACGTTTTGTCGACTTTGTCTTTGTTTAATCAACGTTTTTTGATGATTTTTCGACTTTTAGTTTTGCGTCGTCTAGCTGGAAAAAAAAACTTCTGGTTCGGCCAATCACATCGTCGGCTGTGGCTCAGCGACAGGGCGGCCGCCTGCCAATCAGAAGGTTGGTAGTTCGATCCCGTTGTAGAATTGGGCAAGGCACTGAACCCTGATCCTAAAGATCCTGTAACTGTGTATCTGATGGTGAAGGGTTGCTGTGCTATGCATGACGTGAACTTCCTGCTACTTGGGAGCTACTCAAGTAACAGGAAGTGGGTTCACTGCTAGCTTAGCTACAAGTTAGCATCAAGCGCAACAAAGGCTGTCAGATGAATGGTGTTTTGAGCTAACGTTAGCATCAATCGACCATAGATAGCTACTACGTTTCTGAATTGATTCCCATCTTCTGTTATTGTTCATAATGAGAAAGCTTTATTATTTCATGGACGTCACTGATTCCAGTAAGACACGTAGCCTAATGCTAACAAATGTTTAAATCTGAGCATGCGCGACTCACATCGGGTAGAGAGCCTTCACCGGTCTCCAGAGCAACGGGACCTGGTGGTCCATGTCTTTAACTGTCTATGTGTGAACGCCGCTAGTCGGAAAAACAACGTAATCACGAAGGCGGTGGCCGACATTCCCAGGTACCCTGAACGCACCACGAGGATCACTAACGGACGGATTTCTGTCACCGTAACTGTTACGTCACTGCGCAAACAAGAAGCACGGTAAGCGTTTTATGATTTATAACATTTATGTTCACAGAGAAATTAAGAGATATGAAGGGTTTTTAAACATTAACTTAAAAACTACAGCGTTGACTCTGTAAGATCTACAGACATTCAGAGGGACAACGGCTAACGGCTAACGGTCGCTAACGGCTAACGGTCGCTAACGGCTAACGGTCGCTATCGGCTAACGGTCGCTAACGGCTAACGGTCGCTAACGGCTAACGGCGCTAAACTAGCTAGCTAGAAACGTAACTTGCAGTGTTTTGGGTTTAATTTCTGTCTTTCTGCTTTCTTCTGTTGATAAAGTTGGTTAAACATGTAGTTGAAGCATTGAGGATGTCTGAAACACACTTTGAGATTCGTGAAAACTTTAATTTCGTGTGAATATGCGAAAATGTTATGGAATGGAAATTCTAGCTGATTTATTTTCATTTGTACGTTTTTTTGGTAATTGCTTTAAAATCAGTAAATTCAAATAAACATGAAAACTAATGACTAAATACCAAGAAGACCCATGGTCAGTTCATCAAGGAGCCACATGTAAAGATTAACATGTTCATGGCAACACATGAAATATACAGAAATAACCTTTAAAACCAAAACACTGACTACAAATACCAAATTAATGTAGAAAACAAAACAAAATTATAGTATTTGTGTGTGTGTGTGTGTGAGTGTGTGTTACTCCGTGTCTCTCTCTCTGTTAGTGTGTATGCATGAGTGTATTTTTTGTGTGTTTGTGTCTCTGTGTGTCTCTCTCTGTCAGTGTGTGTGTGTGTGTGTTTGTGTGTATTTTTTGTGTGTGTTTGTGTCTCTCTGTTAGTATGTGTGTATGTGTGTCTCTGTGTGTCTCTCTTTCTCTGTCAGTGTGTATATGTGTGTGTGTGTGTGTGTGTATTTTTTGTAAGTATGTGTGTTGGTGTGTGTGTGTGTGTGTGTGAGAGAATATTTATTTCTATATAATAGTGTGTTCCTCTGCTGTAGATGTTATATTTGCAGGAGTGTAATGTGCTGTTTCCTCCACCAGATGGCGCTGTTGTCTTTCTTTAAAATGACCAATTATTTTAGCAGATGTGCGCAGGAGGGGTTTAAATAACTGATTACATTTACTCTTATTTTTGTGTATTTGTGTATGTGTGTGTGTGTAGTTGTAGTAGTAGCATTAGCTATTATTATTATATTGTTGTTGATGCAGGAAATCATCACAGGTCGGACCCGAACCCTGGACCTCTGGGTCAGGACATGTGCGCCCGCTCTACCCCCCGACCACCCCGGACACACTAAATTCACTTTTGAGACTTTTTAATGCAAAACATCTGCTACGTAGAGCTCAAACAGGGACAGTTTACCAGATCAAATGGCTTGTTGCTCATCTGGTCCGACGGGGTCGGGGTTCAGGACCTCCGCAGGCGGACGGGATGGGGGTCGGGGTTCAGGACCTCCGCAGGCGGACAGGATGGGGGTCGGGGTTCAGGACCTCCGCAGGCGGACGGGATGGGGGTCGGGGTTCAGGACCTCCGCAGGCGGACGGGATGGGGGTCGGGGTTCAGGACCTCCGCAGGCGGACGGGATGGGGGTCGGGGTTCAGGACCTCCGCAGGCGGACGGGATGGGGGTCGGGGTTCAGGACCTCCGCAGGCTGACGGGATGGGGGTCGGGGTTCAGGACCTCCGCAGGCGGACGGGATGGGGGTCGGGGTTCAGGACCTCCGCAGGCTGGCGGGATGGGGGTCGGGGTTCAGGACCTCCGCAGGCTGACGGGATGGGGGGCTTAACGAGTTATAACGCTCGTTAAAGAGACCTGGGAGCAACAAGAGAGAAAGCAGCGAGGAAAGGGCCAGAACTGCATTTTATATGTCTTTTCCAGCAAGGCTAACCAGGTGCTGGTTCTGGTGCTGGTGCTGGTGCCAGTTTGGTGCTGGTTCTGGTGCTGGTGCTGGTGCCAGTTTGGTGCTGGTTCTACTCCAGTTCTCTAAGACCCAGCTGGATGTCCCCCAGCCTGTAAAAAATGTGCAATTATGCAAACAATAGACAGTTAATATAATAATAATATAATATAATATAATATAATATAATATAATATAATATGACATGACATGACATGACATGACATGACATGACATGACATGACATGACATGACATGACATGACATAATATAATATAATATAATATAATATAATAATAATAGTATAATATAATATAATAATAATAATGATAATATAATATAATAATAATAATAATATAATATAATATAATATAATATAATATAATATAATAATAATAATGATAATATAATATAATAATAATAATATAATATAATAATAATAATATAATGTAATGTAACAGTGCAACAAGTCAGGCGGTAGCGTAGTGGTGCCGGTTATGTAAGAGCAGCAGAAACAAGTGTTGTCAGGACAACAACAACAACAACAACAAGTTGCAAAGTGTGCAAGTGGAGTAGTGCAAGGCAGCCATTTTGGGTCCAAAGACCAGGATGTTGTG
>NW_023266111.1:4894-5134 GCF_013103735.1 Etheostoma cragini
GGGGGGGGGGGGGGGGTCGGCATCCTAACAGCCTGGTTTATGAGGCTGTTGGTGGGTCTGGTGGTCCAGGTCCGAACCTAACAGGTATGAATCTTCCTCCAGGTTAAATATAGATGAGATATATATTAGTAACTCAGTTGAGTCTCTGTTACAACATAAGCATGCATTCATGTTGTTGTTAATATTATTACACACACACACACACACACACACACACACACACACACACACACACACACA
>NW_023266112.1:0-1327 GCF_013103735.1 Etheostoma cragini
TATACAGCTGTTAGACATCATATAATCATACAGAAATAGTAGTATACAGCTGTTAGTCATCATATCATCATACAGAGATAGTAGTATACAGCTGGTAGACATCATATCATCATACAGAGATAGCAGTATACAGCTGTTAGACATCATATCATCATACAGAGATAGTAGTATACAGCTGTTAGACATCATATCATCATACAGAGATAGCAGTATACAGCTGTTAGACATCATATCATCATACAGAGATAGTAGTATACAGCTGTCAGACATCATATCATCATACAGAGATAGTAGTATACAGCTGTTAGACATCATATCATCATACAGAGATAGTAGTATACAGCTGTTAGACATCATATCATCATACAGAGATAGTAGTATACAGCTGTTAGACATCATATCATCATACAGAGATAGTAGTATACAGCTGTTAGACATCACATCATCATAGAGAGATAGTAGTATACAGCTGGTAGACATAGTATTTGTTTTGCTGTTGTACAGTATATGTTTTGCTGTATAGTATTTGTTTTGCTGTTGTATAGTATTTGTTTTGCTGTATAGTATTTGTTTTGCTGTTGTATAGTATTTGTTTTGCTGTTGTATAGTATTTGTTTTGCTGCTGTATAGTATCTATTTTGCTGTTGTATAGTAGTTGTTTTGCTGCTGTATAGTATTTATTTGGCTGTTGTATAGTTATTGTGTTGCTGTTGTATAGTATTTATTTTGCTGTTGTATATTATTTTGCTGTTGTATAGTATTTATTTGGCTGTTGTATAGTATTTGTTTTGCTGCTGTATAGTATTTATTTTGCTGTTGTATAGTATTTATTTTGCTGCTGTATAGTATTTGTTTTGCTGCTGTATAGTATTTATTTTGCTGTTGTATAGTATTTGTTTTGCTGTTGTATAGTATTTGTTTTGCTGCTGTATAGTATTTATTTTGCTGTTGTATAGTATTTGTTTTGCTGCTGTATAGTATTTATTTTTCTGCTGTATAGTTATTGTTTTACTGTTGTTTATTATTTGTTTTGCTGTTGTATAGTTATTTTTTATTTTTTTCCAGGAAAGCTTTAATTTCCCATATTCCCAACAGTTACAGTGTTGTGGGAGCTGGAGTTTTTTTCCATGTTGATTTCCTGTTACAGTGTATGTAAATGACATCAACTGACAGGAAGTTAGCAAGGGGCCAGGCTGTTGCCTAGCAATGGAATTCCATTCAAAAGCATATAACAAAAAATTTACTAGGAACATTTTTCTTCATAAACCAAAATTCTATAGGTGCATTCAACCGTTATTCCCTCTTTCTTAGTGGAAGTTAAGTCACT
>NW_023266113.1:0-2922 GCF_013103735.1 Etheostoma cragini
TAACTAGACCTTAACGTTACCCCCTCGCCACATTGTTCACAGAAAACGAGCCGAATAAAGCGTGACTCATGGCGATAGCGAGGTGCTGTGTGTAGATGAAGCGGGAAGTTAATGTGACTCATGTAGCGGCCATTCTCTGCCTTGTTACGTTACTTCTCCGCTGCAAAACCTCAGTTCCGCGACCTGCTGGAAGTCGGCTTTATCCGTTACCATGGCAAAGGTACACAAAGAAATGGCTGCTGCTCGGACCATTCTGCTACGTTGAGTTGAATGGAAATGGCCTTTATGTACGTTTTAATTCTGTGAGGAAAACATTTTCTTGCAGGCCGTTAGTTAGTTAGCCCAACCGTTAGCATTAAATAAGATTAGCATTGTATTGTAACTGTGTGGCTTGAAATGGATGCATATTTCGATGCATATTAATGTTAAAAAAACTTCATAAAGTGACATTTTTCATGCCGTGGGACCTTTAATGTTACTCATCATTGTCGATGTTTACATGCAAACTAATATTGATATTCCCCTATTATTCACAATATTCCGAATTAATTTTCATCAGCCATCTCAGTAGGAATAGTGAATAGTGTCTCTTTCTAAGTAAGGGGATCAAATCTGAATATTTTGTGCACGTAGACGTCTGTAAACAGGTTTTATTACAGTGATTGACAGGCTTACGTGTCGAAGTCGATCTCCACACGCGAAACACAAACCATCACAAGCCTCTAACGTTATAATCAGATGAAAGTCAAAGGTGAATTATTTCCGTTAGCAGCGTGAATAAATATGTTATCGTTGTCTCTCAAATGACACGTAAGAGAGGAAAGAAGACACAACTCTTAACTTTGTGAGCGGAAATCTAGAAATGTGAAAATGTCTCAGTTTTATGAATAATAATTAATATATAATTTATTAATCCCACAAGGGGAAATTACAATTTACGCTCTGTTGTTACTACACACATTACACACAGGCCTGAACTACACACACATGCTCAGTACTATACATGCACTAATGGCGAGATGTCAGAGCGGGGGTGGGGGGGGCTGCCCATGGAAAGGCGCCCCAGCAGTTGGGGGTTCGGTGCCTTGCTCAGGAGCACCTTGAACTGGCACCTCTCCAGCTACCAGTCCACATTCTGTACTTCGGTCCGTGTGGGGACTTGAACCGGCGACCCTCCGGTTCCCGACCCAACTGCCTACTGCCCCCCCCCCCCCCCCCCCCCCCCCCCCCCAACGCACAGGTGTGTTCAGTGTGATTCTGTCAGCTGATGTTACAGCAGTTGTCGTTTTCTCTCAAATGACATAAGAGAAGAAAGAAAGAACTCTAGAAAATGTGAAAGTAACTCCGTTTTCTAAACACTCATTTCTGTTGTCTGTCTCCTGGAAAGCACCATGAAGATGACAAAATGGCGGCTGCATCACTCGTTTAAATGTTTCCCTTTATTAGAAAGACAGTGGACGGACAGGAACGTGGGGAGAGACACGGGGGGGAGGACACGCAGCAAAGGGCCGCCGGTCGGAGTCGAACCAGGACCGTACTGTCGCGTGCAGTTTGCGTACACTCGGGACGTTCTTCATAAAATTGCTCCTTGAACTTTGACCGTTTTGCTCACATATGCTGCGCAAAGGATTGTGGGTCATAAAACCTAGGAAAGATCTCTGAGGAGCTACTTGGCAAAGAGCGTTGCAACATGAGGACATCATGGGGACAACATGAGGACAACATGGGGACAACGTGAGGACAACATGAGGATAACATGAAGGCAACATGAGGACATCATGGGGACAACATGAGGACAACATGAAGACAACATGAAGAAAACATGAGGGCAACATGAGGACAACATGAGGGCAACATGAGGACAACATGAGGACCACATGGGGACAACATGAAGACAATATGAGGACAACATGAAGACAACATGAGGGCAACATGAAGACAACATGAAGACAACATAAGGACAACATGAAGACAACATGAAGGAAACACGAGGACAACATGAGGACAATGGGAAGACAACATGAGGACAATATGAGGACAACGGGAAGACAACATGAGGACAACGTGAAGACAACATGAGGACAACATGAAGAAAACATGAGGACAACATGAGGGCAACATGAGGACATGAGGGCAACATGAGGACCACATGAAGACAACATGAGGACAACATGAGGACAATGGGAAGACAACATGAAGACAACATGAGGACAACATGAAGACAACATGAGGACAACATGAAGACAACATGAGGACAATGGGAAGACAACATGAGGACAACATGAGGACAACATGAAGACAACATGAGGACAACATGAGGACAACATGAAGACAACATGAGGACAATGGGAAGACAACATGAGGACAATATGAGGACAACATGAGGACAACATGAAGACAACATGAGGACAATGGGAAGACAACATGAGGACAACATGAGGACAACATGGGGGTTAATGTGTATTTCTAGTCTCATGGATGAACGTGTTCAGACGATGGACTGACAATACTTTTGTCTCTTTGATAGTTTTTTATTGGACAGGACAAACCGTCCGTCTCCAGTTCTGCGTTTCTTTTTGTAAACATTCAATGTTTTTTATTCTAACGGAGAGAAATGGATCTTTTGTTTTTTGATGTCTTGTCTGAATCTGTGTGTTTTCCCTCATCTTTGTAGTTTTTTCTAGGGATGCACCGAATCCACAAATCCTCCTCCCGTCCTCGGTGCGTTACCACGGTAACCACACGAATAAAGTCATCAACGTCCTGGGCTGTGACTGTCCTTCCTGAAGCCGTTGTCTCTCCCCGATGTGAGTCGCGAATGCGTCACTTTGCTACATGTAGCATACGAGATGCTAACGAGATGCTAACGAGAGACTTCTGTAACGTCAACACAGTAAAAATGGACCTACTTAACCAAGTTGG
>NW_023266114.1:0-700 GCF_013103735.1 Etheostoma cragini
ACACACACACACACACACACACACACACACACACAAAAACTGCACACACACTGCTGCACACACACACTGCATACACACTGCTGCACATGCACACTGCATACACACTGCTGCACACACACTGCACACACACACACACACACACACACACACTGCACACAAACTGCTGCACATGTGTATATGCAGCAGTGTCAAAGAGGTTTGAGTCTGAGTCAAGTCCAACACCAGGACTGGTTGAGTCCGGGTTAGGACCGAGTCCAGGACAGGATAAAGGTCTCATGCATGATGGTATCAAGACAATTATATTATCATAAACATAATAAAGACACCTGGACTCGGTCCAGACCAGAAGACATATTGGGCAAGACCAGCGGCCGAGACCGAGACCAGTCCGAGTCCACATACTAGCGAGTCCAAGACCGGACTCGAGACCTACAACCCTGGTTTATACCATTGAATACTCAGATTGTACCATTAAACTCAGTGATTCTAAGACAACTCGGGAAAATCCAGTCACTTAAACATGATGTCTCCGTCCCCATCCCTGTCTCCGTCCTCGTCTCCGTCCCCATCCCTGTCTCCGTCCATGTCTCCGTCCCCGTCCAAATGGATCCTGAACACCAGCAACTAGAAAGCCAATGAACTGACATTTGATCCCATATCATCAACATCTTCGCCGTCAGCTGACTCCGCCCCCCCCCCC
>NW_023266114.1:710-1105 GCF_013103735.1 Etheostoma cragini
CTCTCCCATCAGCCCCGGCGGCGACGAGGTCTGACCGAGATTAATCCGACGGCGGCTAAACAAGACTCCCTGCCAACAGGGACCAGCAGGACCAGCACGCTGCTAACAGGACTCTCTGTTGATGATCCATCTTATTAGATAACACACAGACACACACACACACACACAGAGATACATACACACACTCACGCACACACACATACTAGCTCAGAAAAGGGAGTCCGCTAACGTCAACAATGACGTCCACTGTGCTGCCTTCAGGAGCAGCTGCAGCAACAAGAGACCGGGGGACAGCGGAGAGACCGAGGGACAGCGGAGAGACCGAGGGACAGCGGAGAGACCGGGGAGACAGCGGGGAGACAGGGGGACAGCGGGGAGGCCAGGGGACAGTGGAG
>NW_023266115.1:0-2861 GCF_013103735.1 Etheostoma cragini
AAACTAGAGAGATGTCTCGCTCTGGAGATAAAACTAGAGAGATGTCTCACTCTGGAGATAAAACTAGAGAGATGTCTCGCTCTGGAGATAAAACTAGTGAGATGTCTCACTCTGGAGATAAAACTAGAGAGATGTCTCGCTCTGGAGATAAAACTAGAGAGATGTCTCACTCTGGAGATAAAACTAGAGAGATGTCTCACTCTGGAGATAAACTAGTGAGATGTCTCGCTCTGGAGATAAAACTAGAGAGATGTCTCACTCTGGAGATAAAACTAGAGAGATGTCTCACTCTGGAAATAAAACTAGAGAGATGTCTCACTCTGGAGATGAAACTAGTGAGATGTCTCACTCTGGAGATAAAACTAGAGAGATGTCTCACTCTGGAGATAAAACTAGTGAGATGTCTCACTCTGGAGATAAAACCAGTGGGATGTCTCACTCTGGAGATAAAACTAGAGAGATGTCTCACTCTGGAGATAAACCTAGTGAGATGTCTCACTCTGGAGATAAAACTAGAGAGATGTCTCACTCTGGAGATGAAACTAGTGAGATGTCTCACTGTGGAAATAAAACTAGAGAGATGTCTCACTCTAGAGATAAAACTAGAGAGATGTCTCACTCTGGAGATAAAACTAGAGAGATGTCTCACTCTGGAGATAAAACTAGAGACCTAAACACACAGGGTGAAAACAGGATCTGCAGCAATGTGCAGTACAACAAAAATATGGTGATTTTAGAAGATGTAACCATGGAAACCTGTTCTGGTCCAACCTCAAAATACAGTCATGGACCTGAAGATAAGCAGAATGTAAGATGGAGCTTTAAAGGAAAGAATCGGTCCACAGGAGGATTTATTTATAAGTTTATTAAAGACGAAGAAGAGGAGGAAGCAGAGGTCAGAAGGGGACCGGCATGGAGGACTTGGTCTCTGATTGGTCGGATTTCCGGCTCCTCTTCTTCTTATTGGTCACTTTACGGATCCTGGTTTGGATTCCGTCTCTCTTCATCGCCAGCGGCCGGTTGACCTGAAACACACAGAGGACGCCGCTCAGACACAGGCTGTCTCTAAAGACCCCCCCCCCCCCCCGATGTGAGTCTCATGCTCAGATTTACACGGTTTACAAAATAACTGTCATACTCAAATTTGTGAAATTCAGGAAATAATAAAGTTTTTCTCATTACAAACAATAACAGAAGATGGAAATCATTTCAGAAACGTTTTAGCTATCTATGGTTGATGCTATGCTAACGTTAGCTCAAAACACCATTCAACTGACAGCCTTTGTTGTGTTTGATGCTTACTTGTAGCTAAGCTAGCAGTAAACCAACTTGGTTAAGTAGGTCCATTTTTACTGTGTTGACGCTACAGAAGTCTCTCGTTAGCATCTCGGAGGCTACTTCAGACGTTACAGAAGTCTCTCGTTAGCATCTCGGAGGCTACTTCAGACGCTACAGAAGTCTCTCGTTAGCATCTCGGAGGCTACTTCAGACGCTACAGAAGTCTCTCGTTAGCATCTCGGGGGCTACTTCAGACGCTACAGAAGTCTCCCGTTAGCATCTCGGAGGCTACTTCAGACGCTACAGAAGTCTCTCGTTAGCATCTCGGAGGCTACTTCAGACGCTACAGTAGTCTCTCGTTAGCATCTCGGAGGCTACTTCAGACGCTACAGTAGTTTCTCGTTAGCATCTCGGAGGCTACTTCAGACGCGGGAGAGACACGGGCGCTGTCGTCTTGTAATGTTGAAGCCAGAGTCTGCGCAGTAGTGATTGGGCGGTGAAGCCGTGGTAAGTCCCGCCCACACACCTGCCCGACCAATCAGATGTCAATCCCAACTGTCAATCATGACGTTTCAGCCCGTTTTTATAGCATCAAATTACTAATGAAAACCTCATCAGCGCGGTCAGAACTACCGAAAATAACAGAAAACGTCATTTGTTTGGGAAATCTACAGTACCTTGTATAGTTTGTAGTAGTACCTTTTGTAGTGTGTAGTAGTACCTTGTGCAGTTTGTAGTAGTACCTTTTGTAGTGTGTAGTAGTACCTTTTGTACCTCAAAACCCATCTGTTCCAGCTCGCTTATCTTTAAATACACTGTTCCTGTTTTGTTGTTTTGTTTTTTGTTTTATTTGTTTTATTTGTTTTGTTTTACTACTTACATTTTTCTGTTCCCTGTCTTTTATTGTCTGTAAAGCGTCCTTGAGTGTTAGAAAGGCGCTGTTAAATAAAAGGTATTATTATTATTATTATTATTATTTTGTAGTGTGTAGTAGTACCCTGTGTAGCCTGTAGTAGTACCTTGTGTAGCCTGTAGTAGTACCTTGTGTAGTGTTTAGTAGTACCTTGTGTAGTGTTTAGTAGTACCTTCTGTAGTGTGTAGTAGTACCCTGTGTAGCCTGTAGTAGTACCTTGTGTAGCCTGTAGTAGTACCTTGTGAAGTGTTTAGTAGTACCCTGTGTAGCCTGTAGTAGTACCTTGTGTAGCCTGTAGTAGTACCTTGTGTAGTGTTTAGTAGTACCTTTTGTAGTGTGTAGTAGTACCCTGTGTAGCCTGTAGTAGTACCTTGTGTAGTCTGTAGTAGTACCCTGTGTAGTGTGTAGTAGTACCCTGTGTAGCCTGTAGTAGTACCTTTTGTAGCCTGTATTAGAAGTACCTTGTGTAGTAGTGTGTAGTAGTACCCTGTGTAGCCTGTAGTAGTACCTTGTGTAGTAGTGTGTACTAGTACCTTGTGTAGTCTGTAGTAGTACCCTGTGTAGCCTGTAGTAGTACATTGTGTAGCCTGTAGTAGTAGTACCTTGTGTAGTAGTGTGTACTAGTACCTTGTGTAGTCTGTAGTAGTACCCTGTGTAGCCTGTAGTAGTA
>NW_023266117.1:0-1369 GCF_013103735.1 Etheostoma cragini
TTGGTATTTAAGACTACAAACTGACTATGTGACAGATGTGTAATGTCATGTTCTGCCTTCTGAAGCTCTAGCCAGGCGACATTCCTCACCTAAAACAATATGAGTCATTCCATTAAGTGAAAAAGAAACTCACATATACAAAGATAAATTTGAAAGGTACGGCTCCCTGGTGGTCTAGTGGCTAGGATTTGGCGCTCTCACCGCCGCGGCCCGGGTTCAATTCCCGGTCAGGGAATTGTCTGTACTTCACACACTGGACAAAGAGTCTGTACTTTTACATACATTTTCCTGTTAAGTTTACAGATTTTTTGAATACAGAAAACACCATTAAATTACAAAAATAAACTGTGAATTTAAGGGACAACTAGCACGTGTGAAACCACCTGTGGGAGTGGAACACGGTTGTGTAGAGATGGGCTTTCAAACAGTGCACCTTTTGACATTTCGACATGTCACAGTAGGAAAAACAAAGGTATAAAAAAAATGAATTATGGCTCGACTCAAACTCAATTTACATTTTTACAGTAGACATAAGGCATTACAAAGTCAAGAAACTAGGTGCTGATAGTGAAGGGCAAATGAAAATTTGGTGAAGCACTGAACCACTATGAGGAATGGGTTTGAAAATGGGTTCATTACTAGAAGCTTTAGTAACAGCGACCTCGTCTGGTGAAGGGCCAAGGCTGCATCAAAATGATCCCAACAAGATAAGATAAGATAAGATAATTTGTTTATTAGTCCCCAATGGGGAAATTACTGCACTACACTCTGTGAACACACTTTTTGTTAGTACTCACACACAGGCCTGAAATACACACACATGCTCAGGACCTATACATGCACTATACATGGAGAGATGTCAGAGTGAGTGGGCTGCCAGCTAAACCAGCGCCCTGAGCGGTCGGGGGGTGCGGTGACTTGCTCAAGAGCACCTGGCAGTGCCCAGGAGGTGAACTGGCATCTCTCCAGCCACCAATCCACGCTCCCAACTTTCAGGGTCCATACGGGGATTTGAACCAGTGACCCTCCGGTTCCCAACCCAACTCCCTATGGACTGAGCTACTGCCACCCCCTATAGAATCCATTACAGTTGGTACCATCAATCAGACAAAAAAGAGCCTATCTCACAAGTACCTTGAGCCGTTCTGAATGACTCATGGGGATTCCCAAGCATTCCAGTTACAAAGGATCATTCAAATCTTTAGGGTATTTCAGGTGTAATGTGGGTGGTTAATCCACCCCCTTTAGATGATCTGTTTCATTTCCAAACCAGTCCAGATTAACAATTAAGAAGTTATTGAATCACATGTCAATGAGAAACATACATGTGTACAGACAAGGCTAGCAGCAACAGCGCCGCAACAGAAAC
>NW_023266118.1:0-2207 GCF_013103735.1 Etheostoma cragini
TTTACTTTTATACTTTAAGTAAGTGGCTAAGCCTGTGCTTTGTTTCTTTTACTTGAGTAAATAAGTTTAATCCATTCTGTATGCAACTGTATGTCAATGATCAAGCTTGTTGCTGTGACCAAGAAACCCCCAGCAAAATGACTGATACATCATCAGTTCCGTAATTTTCTTGGATTCCAAATATTTGAATTCAAAGTCAGAATCCAATACAATACAACACACGTCCAGCTTCTACATTTCCGCATGAGGCAGCTTCCTCAATTTCTGAGTAACAGGAAAATAGCCTGATAAGCATACATGCACAGCGCAACCTCAAAAAGCCATAAAGCAAATGCTTGTGGCTTAAAGATCGAGCTGCTGCTCATAAAACAATAGACAGGCGCCAAGCGGGAAGAAAGCAGTACGTTTTCAGCAAAACTTCCAAAGGTAACAACCTTTTTCACTACGGCTACTAAATTTAAAGAAAGTCCCTTCCGGGGGTCCTGTGTTATCACATTCAAAAGAATGGGTGTTGCGTACGTATGTAGAGATGGACGGACGACCCAAAAGCAAGAGACAAAAAAAAGAGGTGGGGGAGACGGAGATAAGCCCTGACAGAGTAGAGAACTACAGACAAAAGACGTGAAATAGTGCCAAGTGTGACCAGAAGAACTGGAAAAAAATTTGAACTATGAAGGACCAACCTTCTTAAGCAACACATCACCCAGAGGCTTTCCCCCTCAGAAACACCAAGGCTAAGACAAGTGGCCAATAGTTTATTTCAACATTTTTCCCAGGTAGGGGTCCCCACAGAAATCTCAACCGATCAGAAAACTAAATGAACATTGAAGGAGCTATACTCCCTGTTAGGGATCCGCGGCATTAAAACAACACCCTACATAGTTGGTGGCTTCATGAACAATATTGTATTATCTCATAGGTACTGGAAGCCACCCGTCTCCACCAATGCATTTCTCAATGCCCAGATGTGTTACAAGATTTGCAGTGGGTTTTATGTTGTCCAGCAGAAAGGCAACAGATGTGTTACTTTTTGACGGGATTTGACTGGATTTCGCCCAGGTTTCTTCTCTTGCTCAATGATCTCTGAAAAAAGTAAAAAGGCTAAGCACGTAAAGGGGATGTAGCTCAGTGGTAGAGCGCATGCTTTGCATGTATGAGGGCCCGGGTTCAATCCCCGGCATCTCCAATAAGTGTAAATGTCCAGTCTGTAAAAGCTCTTATTCAGAAAGAGAAACGTTTTCAAAGTCAATCTCCTTGTGTTCATGGTAATTAATGCATAAATCTGTCTAAATGACTAGCTGTGTTGCACGATTTGCAGTGAACAGTCCACTTCCCAGTGATGGTGGTATAGTTGTCAGCATAGCTACCTTCCAAGCAGTTGAGTAGTGTTGGATTCCCAGCCGTTGCAGTAGCTTTCTCTGAGTGACAATAGCAGTGCAAGCACTTTGCCATGGTTCAATTTCCAGCCACCACCAGGTTTTGAAGCCATATAGAAGATTAACGTTACACCCAGGTTTCTTCTCTTATTCAGTGACCTCACAAAAAAGTCAAAAAAATCTGAAAATCATTAGGGGCTGGAGATCAGTGATCGAGCACAATTTGAGTCTCAATGCCCAGATGTGTTACAAGACTTTCAGTGTATAGTGTGCCGTCAAGCAATGGTGGTATAGTGGTGAGCATAGCTGCTTTCCGAGCAGTTGACCTGGGTTTGATTCCCAGCCATCGCAGTAATTTTTCTTGTGTGGTTACTTGCTTTAGCTGTGAAGATTAGCCAGAAAGGTTACTTGCCCAACCCGGTCTGATAAAATATTAGATCTCTGTTATGGTACAAAGAAGGTAGCATATCAATCAATCAAGCTGCCTCCACCAGGATCCACAGACACAGGCAGCACTTTGCCTGGTAACTACTACTAACCAATTGAAAAGTTTATGAACATTTGTGCGAAAAGATATGGCACAGCTATCCAGATTGATTTGAACAAGTCGTTAAGGCAATGGACTTGAGATCCATTGGGGTCTCACTGAGCAGGTTTGAACCCTGCTGATAACAAAAAGCATTCTTTAAGAGTGGTAGCAAACCCATGACACATCACAGTTGTGCCTTCATGAACAATATTGTGTTACCTGATGCACTGGAAGCAACCTTTCTTATCCAATGTGTTACAAGATTTGCAGTGAACGTTGTGTTGTCCAGCAGAAAGGCACCA
>NW_023266119.1:0-1751 GCF_013103735.1 Etheostoma cragini
CTGGAATCAAGCTCACCGTTTATTTCTAAACACACACCTCATTAAATGTAACAACTTTTACATTTGGTCTCAATATTCCCACTTTGAATCTTCCGTGTATACTATTCATCAATCCATAAACCAAGATACTTCAATAAGCTACTCTAACTCTAAGTAGCCTACATAACATGGAGTTAAATGAGACTAAACATTTGCATTAAGCGATGTTTTCTTCCACTCACGTTTCCATTTCCCTTTCTCTTTCTGTTGTCTCATTCAACGGACAAAGCAGCAGTTTTCATACCGAGGCCCTGCCCTGACTGGGGATCGACCCGGAGCAGACTTTTTTGTTCTTCTCTAAAATTCAATTCAATTCAATGCAAGTTAATTTTATTTATAGTATCAATTCATAACATGAGTTATCTCAAGACATTTTACAGATACATAGGTCTAGACCACACTCCAGAATTTACAAGGACCCAACAGTTCTAGTAGCTAGTTTCCTCCAGAGCAAGCAACAGTGGGACAGTGGCGACAATCAGTTTTACAAATTAGGAAACATCACAGTAACATTTCAAAGCAGAAATCATAGTAGCCTACACGTTTTACAAGTTTAATAAATTATTTAATGAGATTATTAATCCTGATGTTGACATGAGACAGACACCCCCGCACACACAGGGAGAGAGAGATGTCGTTGGAGTAGACACTGGATACTCCCAGCTGGAGGTTGTTGGAGATGTTTAATGGAATTTAGGAAGGGGAATGGGAAATAGAAATGTGAGTCCAAAATGATGTAGGAAATATAAACAGAACTGGTTTCTGAAGGTTTGAAAGAAAATAAAGAAGCATGCAGTTATCTCCTATGTCACCATGGTTACTTCAGTGAAATATGTTCCACATATGATCTTGTTATTGACTGTCAGAACAGGCCTCACTTGTAGACTTATAACATTTGAAATAATCAGAGTTTTGTAAACAGTTATGTCCCTGAAGATAAATTTAAAAATAGAGATGGACTATAGTTGTCTGTTGTGAACAGATTGCAGATATTAATGTTTTCTGAGATGAACTGGTCATTTTCCACAACTAGCCTATCAGAGCCCAACGTCTGGAGTTCCTCCTGTGTTTACAAGCATTACTGATGGAGACCTAACTGGAACTGTTATCACTGAGGGAGTTTTATATGGAGCTGGATTAGTTTCTTTATTAGGCTACATACGAGAAAATAAATGATCTGAGAGAAAAAGTTTTCATACCAATATCAAAAAATAACAACATTAAAGACTAAAAAAAGTCTAAATATAAATTTGAAATTTTTAAAATTATTTCTGAGAAAAAAATCTCTCTCCAAATACTTTTTTAAACTCTCAAATACATATTTTTTGCTATCAGTGTGAGAAAAAGTTTTTCTCTCACACCGTTTTTCTTCTCTTTCCAAAACTAAGTCTTTACTCTCGATGCAGCAGGTAGCAGCAACCCCCCCCCCACACACACACACACACACACACACACACACATACACACACACACACACACACCGGCTTTGGGCTGTAGCAAGGAAATGAAAATAAAACATTGATGTCTCAAAATGTTCCAAACTTATAATCATCACTGATGAATATGACAAATAAATGTATATAGCCTAGCGTTTAAACGATAGCTGTTTTGCCTTATAAAATCAGTATTTTCCTTTGTAGATGCAAGTCTTGGCAGGGATGCAGGACCTGGCACGGGTTCCACTGATGGCGGTCCGTCCGCGGCTGCAGGAC
>NW_023266120.1:0-1645 GCF_013103735.1 Etheostoma cragini
TCATGTTCAATCAAGGACAAAAACACAATAAATTTAGAATTTATTTCCATTGTGGTCATCAATGTGGATCTAAATTGTGTTCAGTAACATGTCCATTATTAATCCTTTATTTAACCAGGAAGTCCCATTGAGATTCAGAATCTCTTTTACAAGAGAGACCTGGCCAAGGTAGCAGCCAAATCACAACACATGCATAAACACCAAGTTACATTTTCAAGGTAAAAAAGTACAAAATGTTAAAAAACACAATTAGACTCTCAAGAAAAACAAGAACATGTCTCCATCACAACCTTCCTTACAATAGTTTTAAATTCATTAATGGACATAAGGGTTTCTAACTTTAGTACTTTCTGTAGATTATTCCACCCCCAAGGTGCTGAATAATAGAAAGCAGTTCTTCCTGATTTGGTTGCAACTCGTGGCACGTTAAACAGCAACCACTTTGAAGAGCGTAGCTGATAGGTACCAGAGCAGACAGGTACCATAATGTCAGTAATTAAAAAAAACATGTTTTGCATTGTATTCAAACATTTTAATTTAGACATTATTTCACAAAGTATTTTCCTTAAATACCTTACTAACTTCATTTTCATAGCACAGAGTGCCGGTACCGTTACAACTAAATGTCATTAAGCTTCTAACCACAAGAGCAAAAATCAGTGAAGTGCAGAGTGATGTCCAGAGTATATATCAAGGAAAGATGCTCATAGTTTAATGCAGAATTTATCTTGTGTTTCTATCAGGAGGAATCTGGAAGAACCTGGACCCAGCTGTGTGTCAATGAAGAGTGACTGGTCTATGGGTAAACCTTTACACTTCAAAGATGGACGCCACTCTGTTGATCAAAGGTGAGGATTTTAAACTGATACCCAGCAGGACTAGTAAAGGTGGACCACTACAGGGAGTCCTCTGATTCACTGTTAACATCCAAACATCTCTTCATGGACCTTTACCTTGTGTGTGTCTCTGTGTGGACGGACATGATGTGAGATAATTCTTCCTGATTCCTCCACAGAGTGGACCAGGAGAGCTCAGAGGGTCCCAGTGGTCAGTCTGCCCAGCAGCATCAAACCCACCTGGACTCCATCTTTATGGTCAGTACATGAACAACAACTACTTTTACATCTATTCTGTCCAACATGGATCTGATGTGTGCTTCCATGATTTCACTTTGATTTGGTCATTTAAATAATCTTCTGTTCCAGCTGCTGGAGGACGAGATTGTCACTTTTGTGAAGAACGAGCTGAAGAAGATCCAGAAGGTTCTGAGTCCAGATCACCCAGAATGCTTAGAGAGTCAGAGGGAGGATGAGGAGGTGTTGGACTGTGAGGATGAAGAGCAGAGGAGGAGCAGCAGAGAGGCATTTCTGAAGATCACACTGTACTTCCTGAGAAGAATGAAGCAGGAGGAGCTGGCTGACCGTCTGCAGAGCAGTAAGAGGATTTCTCTAAAGAGTTAACATGCTGGATGAACGGGATATTTGTCTTAAAATATTTACCAAAATATATTCATGTACTCATTCTCTGAGGAAATGTTGAATCATGTTCTTCGTCGTAATGATCTTCCTTGTTGTGTGTTCATTCAGGAAGTTATCGTGGAGTTTGTAAGCGTAAACTCAAATCTAACCAGCAGAAGACGTTCCAG
>NW_023266121.1:0-263 GCF_013103735.1 Etheostoma cragini
TTTAAACCAGGCCCAATGGCACTAAGGGGCCTAAAGTGGGCCAAGAAAACCTCCCCCACACCATTACACCACCACCACCACCAGCCTGCACAGTGGTGACAAGGCCTGATGGATCCAGGTTCTCATTCTGACTCCACTATCTGAAGGTCTCAACAGAAACCAGACTCATCAGACCAGGAACATTATTCCAGTCTTCAACTGTCCAGGTTTGGTGAGCTCTTGCAGATTGTGTCCTCTTGTTCCTATTTGTAGTGGAGATGAGG
>NW_023266121.1:418-2459 GCF_013103735.1 Etheostoma cragini
CCCCCCCCCCCCCCCCCCCGCAGGACTGATGCATGCTTGGTGTTTTTACCTTTCCATCCCAGACTCTGTAAACCCTAGAGATGGTTGTGGGTGTAAATCCCGGTAACTGAGCAGACCGGACCGTCTGGCACTAACAACCACGCCACGCTCCAGATGTCCTAAATCCCCTTTCTGTCCCATTCTGACATTCAGTTTGGAGTCCAGGAGATGGTCTGGACCAGGTCAGGACATGGTCTGGACCAGGTCAGGAGATGGTCTGGACCACGTCAGGAGATGGTCTGGACCAGGTCAGGACATGGTCTGGACCAGGTCAGGAGATGGTCTGGACCAGGTCAGGAGATGGTCTGGACCAGGACCGCACCCCTAAATGCAGTGAAGCAACTACCATGTGATTGGTTGATTAGATAATTGCATTAATGAGAAATTGAACAGGTGTTCCTAATAATCCTCTAGGTGCATGTATATATTTATATACAGTATTTATAATCATTATATACTATATATGACAGTGATTATGTAAATTACATATGATGTACATTATATATATATAGATATAGTGTATATATACATATAATATACTCTATACTTTATATATAATAGATAATGTATATACAGTTACTATATATATTATATGTATATATTGTGTATACAATATATACATATAATAGGCTATATATAGTAACTGTATATACATATTTATACAAAATATATACATATATACACAATATTTACATCTATGCTGTATATATACACAATACATACATATAGTATATACACAATATATACATATGTAGAGTATATATACATACATAACATCATATTATGTATATGGCAGTGATGATGTCACGGCCCTGACGGTGATGATGTCACGGCCCTGACGGTGATGATGTCACGGCCCTGACGGTGATGATGTCACGGCCCTGACGGTGATGATGTCATGCTCACCTGCTCGTTGATGACGGTGTCGAGTCTCTTCAGACACGCCTGGCAGAAGGCGTGGCCGCAGTGCAGTCGCCGCGGCAACCGCGCCGCCAGGTCATAGCTCCCAAAACACACGATGCACACCAGGTCCTGTCTCCGTGGCGACATCACAGTCTCCATGGTAACAGAGAGGGGCGGCGTCGGGAGGGGCTTGCTCGTCTCTTCCTCCTCTTCTTCTTCTTCTTCCTCTTCTTCTTCTTCTTCTTCCTCTTCTTCTTCTTCTTCCTCTTCTTCTTCTTTTCTGTCGTCCGACATTTTCCCCTGACAGACAACAGAAACTTTAATATTATTATGGTCCAAGTATTCTGTAGTAACAGTACTTGTACTTGAGTCGTAGTATTCTGTGGTAACAGAAATTATACTTGAGTCGTAGTTTTCTGTAGCAACAGTACTTGTACTTGAGTCGTAGTATTCTGTAGTAACAGTACTTGTACTTGAGTCGTAGTTTTCTGTAGTAACAGTACTTGTACTTGAGTCGTAGTTTTCTGTAGTAACAGTACTTGTACTTGAGTCGTAGTATTCTGTAGTAACAGTACTTGTACTTGAGTCGTAGTTTTCTGTAGTAACAGTACTTGTACTTGAGTCATAGTATTCTGAAGTAACAGTACATGTACTTGAGTTGTAGTTTTCTGTAGTAACAGTACTTGTACTTGAGTCGTAGTTTTCTGTAGTAACAGTACTTGTACCCGTTCCATCCTGTATTGGAGTATTTGAAACTACGAGTACAATGTGTTTCCTCTGAGACATTGTTAGCATTGTGTTACCATTAACCGTTAGCTTAGCATTAGCTTCACAGCTGCTGCCGTCTGATTGGACAGAGTTTTAAAGGAAACAGGAACTTACCTGATATTTTTCACTTCACATCTTCTGTCTTTATCCTCCTCTTCCTCTCTTCCTCTCTTCCTCTCTCACTCCATCCTCTCCGTCCTCGTCGTCTTCGTCTCGCTCAGAAACTTCATCAATAATTCATCTGCTCAGCCCAGCACTCACTAATTATTTATACACACAGACAGACACACACACACTCACACACACACACACTCACACACACACACACTCA
>NW_023266122.1:0-2188 GCF_013103735.1 Etheostoma cragini
CCTGTTTCCTGGTGAAAGTCTTGTGTTTTCTCCTTAACTTCTCCAGGACATGAACACCTGTTTCCTGGTGAAAGTCGTACGAATACTTCGTTCAATCATTAATTATATTAATACTACATTATGTATATTATACTATGACTTTTTATAACTTTTTTGACATTCTATACTATGACTTTTACTGTACTCTACTATGAATACTTTATAATAAAGTGTCATGGCAGCCCGTTCCTGGGTCCCATCCTTCACTATCAGATGATCTTAGTACATACTTATGTTATTATGTTATGTTATTATGTTATGTTATTATCTTAGGTTATTATCTTAGGTTATTATCTTAGGTTATTATCTTAGGTCAGCCGTGTGAAGGCCACACTCCCTAATCTCGCGTCTCAGGGCCAAGGTGCACTAGCCTCTGTCTCTCGGGTTGTGTAGATAAGTCACGGCAACACGCACATGTTTGGAGCTAAAGGGTGAACACTGGATAACGTTAGGGTAAAAACAATAATCATAATAATAAATGGTTCGTTTTGTTGACACATTAAAGTCAAAGGCTTTTACAGAGGAGACTTGGACCGTTTGGACATACAACTACACCATGATTTTTCATCATTTTTTCCACATACTATAACATGAATTTTTTACCTTTTCCACATACTATGTTGTACATGTATATATATGTATATGTGTATATATGTATATGTGTATATGTGTATGTATGTATATGTTTATATGTATATGTGTATGTGTATATTCAATTTCTATTCAATTTTATTTTATTTATAGTATTAATTCCTAACAAGAGTTATCTGGAGACCCTTTACAGATAGACCAGGTCTAGACCAGATAGTTCTAGTAGTTTCCTCCAGAGAAAGCAACAGGGCCACAGTGGTGAGGAAAAACTTCCTTTTAGGCAGAAACCTGGGACAGACCCAGACCCAGACCCAGACCCAGACCCAGACCCAGACCCAGGCCCAGACCCAGGCCCAGACCCAGACCCAGACCCAGACCCAGGCCCAGACCCAGGCCCAGGCCCAGACCCAGACCCAGACACAGACCCAGACCCAGGCCCAGACCCAGGCCCAGACCCAGACCCAGGCCCAGACCCAGACCCAGACCCAGACCCAGACACAGACCCAGACCCAGGCCCAGACATATACCCAGGCCCAGACCCAGGCCCAGGCCCAGACCCAGACCCAGACCCAGGCCCAGACCCAGGCCCAGACCCAGACCCAGACCCAGACCCAGACCCAGGCTTGGTAGGCGGTGTCTATCCCGCCTGGAACTTCCAGCTTTTCTTTTTTAGGGGTCGTTGAGCTTTAAATCACAACCGTTACATCCAAGATTTATCCACTTTATGTCCATAATTCATCGCGTTTTGGCTCATTCATGCCGCTAGCTCGCGGCTAGCGGCATATATTTTTTTAATTCAATTTTATTTATAGTATCAATTCATAACAAGAGTTATCTCAAGACACTATACAGATAGACCACACTCCAGAATTTACAAGGACCCAACAGTTCTAGTAGTCTCCTCCAGAGCAAGCAACAGGGCCACAGTGGAGAGGAAAAACTTCCTTTTAGGCAGAAACCTCGGTCAGACCCAGACCCAGAACCAGACCCAGAACCAGACCCAGGCCCAGACCCAGACCCAGACCCAGGCCCAGACCCAAACCCAGACCCAGACCCAGACCCAGACCCAGGCCCAGACCCAGGCCCAGACCCAGACCCAGACCCAGGCCCAGACCCAGACCCAGACCCAGGCCCAGACCCAGACCCAGACCCAGACCCAGACCCAGGCCCAGACCCAAATCCAAACCCAGACCCAGACCCAGACCCAGGCCCAGACCCAGACCCAGACCCAGGTAGGCGATGTCTGACGGGCCGGTTGGGGTTAGTAGCATGCCCATGTATGGGAGACAACGTTATCCAAAGAGTATGGAGGCTGAAAGATGCCAACACTCCCAGTCAGACTGTCTAGTATGCGATCAAAGATGCTATGGTGCACAAGATCAGTCCACGTATTAGTTCACGTCTCGATTATTGCAACGCTCTTTATGTCGGTCTAAATCAAAAATCCTTCTCACGTCTGCAGCTTGTGCAAAATGCGGCTGCTCGCTTTCTGACAAACACTCCTCGGAGTGCACACATCACTCCCGTTCCTTTTACTCTGCACTGGCTTCCGGTGCGT
>NW_023266122.1:2454-3491 GCF_013103735.1 Etheostoma cragini
CCCCCCCCCCCCCCCCCCCCCCGACATTTGCACTATAACGGATGTTGTTCCTTTTAAATCAAAACTTAAAACTTATTTATTTAGAATGGCTTCTAATACGCAGTAGTGGTGCAACAACTCTTCTTCTGATGATTATAGGTAACTTCATCTGTTTTACTGTTTCTATGCTTTGTCTGTTTGTTTGAATGTTGTGTTTGTTTTCTTCTTGTTGATGTGAAGCTCTTTGGACACCTGCTGGTGCTGTAAAGTGCTGTAGAAATAAATGTTGATTGATTGATTGATTGATTGATTGATTGAAGATAGATATCTACTGTTTATAGAGCATAATGGCCTCACTGGTTTGAGATTTGGCATATATTATATTATATTATATTTATATTATATAATATAAATGTGGGCTTTTTTGAAGAAATATAAATAGTATGTGCTTTATATGAGTTATAATGTTTATTATGTTTATTTTTGCATATAGAAGAACTGTTTTAGACACACATGCTTGTGTAGCATTGCTGTGGGTGTAATATCAATAAATATGACATTATTATGTTATTATTGGCATAAGTAAATGTCATGAGGGCAAAAGCGTCTGGACTTTCTTTGAAAAAATGTCTGTATTTTATCATCTGTATAAGTTATGATGATTATTTCTTCACAGTGTGACTCCCAAGACATATGAGAAGTGTTTTAGAGGTTTTACTTATCTGTCTGTGATATCAATACATATCTGGAAGATTCATGTTCCCTTTTATTTATTTATTTGTCTTAAAGGTCCTACAACCATTTTTAACATGCAAGTGACCTCACTGCAACCCAATTAGTCTAATAACCCAGTTTGTCCCGAAAAAAATGATGTTCATATCTTGACTGTAGACCACAGGGTTGATGATTTACAAGTTATTATATAAAATAAATCCAGACAGACAACAAACTGTAAACAAGGCCTCAGGTCTCAGAGGGTTAAGACACAGGGCCTTCACAATAAGAGTCTGAAAGCCAGTTTGTGACTGAAGACACAGTGCCTTCACAATAAGAGTCTG
>NW_023266123.1:0-2048 GCF_013103735.1 Etheostoma cragini
CCCCCCCCCCTCCCCCGACACCAGCCTGAGACGTTCCTTAGACTCCACGCAGGATGTCAAGGTAACAAAATGGGAGTTTTTACAAGATGAAGTACACCGTTGTTCTTTTCCAACTGAAGATTTTTCTTTCAAATGTTGCAAAATGCTGCCGTTCATTCCTTTAAAATCTACTCACTACTCAGGTTCTTACTTACACACATCAGGACTACTAGCCAGTCAGGAGCAGAGTATGAGGCCCTGACAGTACCTAGGTAAGGACTACTAGCCAGTCAGGAGCAGAGTATGAGGCCCTGACAGTACCTAGGTAAGGACTACTAGCCAGTCAGAAGCAGAGTATGAGGGTCCTGACAGTACCTAGGTAAGGACTACTAGCCAGTCAGGAGCAGAGTATGAGGGTTGGCAAAAATATCCAGAAAGGCGCCAAAAATGTTAATAAAGGCGCCAGAAATGATGAAAAAGAGACAAACACTTTTTTGCCGTTTATTTGGACAATTTTTTTTCTTTTTCTCTTTTTTTTTTTTTTTACATGTCCTTTTTTAAAAATTTCTTATAAAGATTATGATTTTTGTGCATTTTCAACCTTTATGTCTCAGCCCATAATGTCAAAAAGGCGGCAAAAATAATAAAAAAGAGACAAGCACGTTACCTTGTTTGACTTTTTTGGGACAATTTTGTCGCCTTCTTCTTTTTAAATGACGCTTTTTCGAACATTTGTCTCATTTGTCCTTTTTTTAAAAACTTCTTTTAAAGATTATTATTATTTCTGTGCATTTTCAGCCTTTATGTCTCAGCCAAAAATGTTGAAAACGGCGCCAAAAATGTCCAGAAAGGCGCCAAAAATGAAGAACAAGAGACAAGCACGTTGCCTTTTTTTACATTTATTTGGACAATTTTGTTTCTTTTTCTCGTTTTTTTTTTAAATTTGTCGCTTTTTGTCCTTTTTAAAAACTTCTTTTAAACATATCATTATTTTTTTTTTGCATTTTCAGACTTTATGTCTCATCCAAAAATGTCAAAAAAGGCGCCAAAAATGATGAAAAATGCATCAAAAATGTCCAGAAATGTGTCCAAAAAGTTTTAAAAAAGCACTAAAAATGAAAAAAAAGTGCCTAAAAAATTGAACAAGGCGTTGAAAACGTCAAAAATGGCGTCAAAAATTATGAAAAAGAGCCAAACTGTAAATTACTGTAGATTTTGCAGCAAAAATGTCAAAAGATGTCAAAAGATGTCAAAAAAGGTCATCAAAATTACAAAAAAGGTGACAAAAATCTCAAAAATGATGTAAAAGGCATCAAAATTACAAGAAAAGGCTCCAAGTATGATGAAAAAGGCGGCAAAAATATCAAGAAAGGTGCCAACAATTTCAAAAAGGCGCCAAAAATGTTAATAAAGGTGCCAACAATTTCAAAAAAGGCGCCAAAAATGTTAATAAAGGCGCCGAAAATGATGAAAAAAGGCGCCAAAAATGTTAATAAAGGTGCCAAAAATTTCAAAAAAGGCGCCAAAAATGTTAATAAAGGCGCTAAAAATTAAAAAAAAAAGGCGCCAAAAATGTTAATAAAGGTGCCAAAAATGATGAAAAAAGAGCCAAACTGTAACTAACGCGGGTTCAACTCCCTTTTTAAAGCCGTGCTTTGCGCGTGGCGCTCCAGGAGCAGCATTAGCTCTCAGCTGGGACGTCACAACAAAGAGACGCCATCAAAGGCCTGAAAACGCCCAAAAATGAGACGATCCAACGGCAGATCTCTGCTCGGAAAGCCAACGGCGGCCGCAGGGTCGCAGGTTTGAGTCCCATCTACACGCTCACTGCCTCGACCTCTGAGCAGCTTTTTGTTGTTGTGGTTCTTTTGTTTTTAAATACACTTTAACAAATTTAACGTAAAGTTGCAGCAAGTTAATGCGACAAAAATGATGAAAAAGACGCCAAAAATCTCTCTCTCTCTCCATCTCTCCATCCATCCATCCATCCATCTCTCTCTCCATCTCTCAATCCATCCATCTCTCTCTCTCTCACCATCAATCCATCCATCCATCTCTCTCTCCATCTC
>NW_023266124.1:0-5983 GCF_013103735.1 Etheostoma cragini
ATGCCCCCTGTATTTTAACATAGGGGGTGTATACTTATGCCCCTGTATTTTAACATAGGGGGGTGTATACTTATGCCCATGGCCAATATACTTAGTATTGAGTAAAAGTTGACATATTCCAGTCTGTGATTATCATCAACATCCATTCCTTTAATTTTAGTCTCAATAATTCCTAATTTCTGCTTTTCTAACTCAAACATTAGGTATAATTTCATATAAATGAGGTTTATTGACCATGAATTCCAAAAATAATGTCAAAACTAAAGTTAATAAGTTAGTGTTATTTAGTGTTGAAAACGTCAAAAAAAGTGACAAATATTGAAATAAAGTTTTTTAAGAGTTGACAAAAAGGGACAAAAATGTAATGAAATGTTAAACGACGCCAATGAAAAGTGTTGATTTTTAATATTGACGGGAGGACAGCCCGAGGGTTAGTGTTCCCGGGACCGGGACTGGGACCAGATGTTTCCCTCGGAGAGCGTATTAATACTTTAATGAATCCATCACCTTTGTTCAGGGCTGTCTTTTCTCTTCCTTGTGATTTCCAGGCGTGGATTACGGCCAATCAGGGGACCAACCCCGGGTCTCCAGAGACCCAGCAGTCAATAAAACCCAGACAGGACAATAACCACCCGGAGTAAATATGAGAGGGACATCACTGTTCTTCTTCTGTGAGCCTAATCGTCGCGGAGAGAGACGGAGTGTTGGCCTCCTCGCGGTTATTGCCATCGATCCGAGGATTCCTCAAGGCGGCTGGGGGGGGGGGGGGGGGGGGGGGGGGGGGGGGGGGGGGGGGGGGGGGGAGTTGTTTTTTCTTGGCCCCCCTTATCGATCCGGCCTCCACTCTGACACTAATAATGTGGTCTGCGGTCGGCTCGGTCCCGTCCCCGAGGACGCCGCCACCTCCGTCTGCTGCAGCCTGGATGAAGACACCGCAGAGTCCTGGAGACACACAAGCCTAAACCTGCACCGGCTCGGCGATGGTCCCCCTTTTAGAGGCCGGGATCCAGGGGTGTCACCATGGGGATTGGGATTTTTAACCCTTGTGTTGTCCTCTCGGGTCAAAACCTGACAGAAATCTGACTTTTTCGTCCCTTTTTCAGACTTTTCTTTAGTTTTCACGAATCCATGGTCAATAACCCTGATTTATACAGAATTATAACTGATATTTGAGTTAAAAAAGCAGAAATGATGAATTATTTTGAGTAATATCTAAGATCAGAGGAATGAAAGAGATCAGTTGTATTTGCAAAGAACACTGGAAGGAATTAAATCAAATTTCATGGTAATTTGGTTAAAAAGAAACTCATATTTCAGATATGGATTTTTTTAAAGGGGTTAGATTTGACCCGGGACAACAGGAGGGTTAAAAAGCAATCATCGTGATTGGTTGTTTCCACCGTCTTCTTTACGGCTAACTCGTCTACATCTGAGGAACAAAACAACAGGCGTCGCGTAGATTGGCGGCTAGTAGCAACCACGCCCTTTTGGGATTTTAAATAAAAAATCAATTGAAATGAGCTTTTGATTTCTAATATCAAAGTTTAAATGGAGCACCGCCGCCTACTTGCGCACGTCTCAAGAACAAACAGGTCCAACGTAGCACGGGGTAACGTTAGCTTACTGGCTGGTAGCATGCAGCTAAAGACACAGGGAAACGTTAGCTTACCGGCTGGTAGCATGTGGCTAAAGACACAGGGTAACGTTAGCTTACTGGCTAGTAGCATGCAGCTAAAGACACAGGGTAGTGTTGGCTACAGGCTGGTAGCATGCGGCTAATGACACAGGGAAGTGTTAGCTACAGGCTGGTAGCATGCGGCTAAAGACACAGGGTAAAGTTATCTTACTGGCTGGTAGCATGTGGCTAAAGACACAGGGAAACGTTAGCTTACTGGCTAGTAGCATGCAGCTAAAGACACAGGGTAGTGTTGGCTACAGGCTGGTAGCATGCGGCTAATGACACAGGGAAGTGTTAGCTACAGGCTGGTAGCATGCAGCTAAAGACACAGGGTAAAGTTATCTTACTGGCTGGTAGCATGCAGCTAAAGACACAGGGTGACGTTAGCTTACCGGCTGGTTGCATGCAGCTAAATACACATGGTAACTTTAGCTTACTGGCTAGTAGCATGCAGCTAAAGACACACGGTAACATTAGCTTACTGGCTGGTAGCATACAGCTAAAGACACACGGTAACATTAGCTTACCGGCTGGTAGCATACAGCTAAAGACACAGGGAAACGTTAGCTTACCGGCTGGTAGCATGCAGCTAAAGACACAGGGAAACGTTAGCTTACCGGCTGGTAGCATTCAGCTACAGACACAGGAAGAAGAAAAGACACTCTTTCACACTCTCTGAACTTGTGATCTTAAATCTAAAGTCAAGTCAATTCAGAGAATCGTGAGACTTCCCCGACCTCATGACCTTTCCTCTGACCCTGATCAGAGCGGGGGGGTAGTTATTCCACCGCTGGAGAGGCAGGCCGAGGGTCGGATGGAGCGAGTCACATCATCTTCACCTGCAGTTAATTTCCTTTTGTCTGAACTACAGTGGAAATGAGGTTGCTGTGTTTCTGTCTTGCTCATCAGGTTTGACCTGTTTTCAATTTCCCATGCTAGTTGTTTTCTTGGACGTACCATTTGAAACCAATTTCTGTCTCATTTGCAATTATGCCTCCTACATTATGAAGGGTCAAATGTTCTTTTGTCTTCACATAAGAAAGGATTGTCCTTAGCCAATGGTCCAACAGTATTTAAGGATCAGAGGACTCTTTGTGACGGAGCGCATGGCTGTTGTCTCTGTTGATGATGTTGCCCTCATGTTGTCCCCATGCTGTCCCCATGTTGCCCTCATGTTGTCTTCATGTTGCCCTCATGTTGTCCCCATGTTGTCTTCATATTGTCTGTATGTTGTCCCCATGTTGTCTTCATGTTGTCCCCATGTTGTCTTCATGTTGTCCCCATGCTGCCCTCATGTTGTCTTCATGTTGTCCCCATGCTGCCCTCATGTTGTCATCATGTTGCCCTCATGTTGTCATCATGTTGCCCTCATGTTGTCTTCATGTTGTCCCCATGTTGTCCTCATGTTGTCCCCATGCTGCCCTCATGTTGTCTTCATGTTGTCCCCATGCTGCCCTCATGTTGTCTTCATGTTGTCCCCATGCTGTCTTCATGTTGTCCCCATGTTGTCTTCATGTTGTCCTCATGTTGCCCTCATGTTGCCCTCATGTTGTCCTCATGTTGTCCCCATGCTGCCCTCATGTTGTCTTCATGTTGTCCTCATGTTGTCCTATATCAATGTTCTTTTTAATTCCCCAAAATAACATGATTGATTCCACCCAACGCTCTTTGCCAAGTACAAATCTCTACTTTCATTAATTTTGGGTCGTCTTATTCTATTTTATAGCATTGTAAAACAAATGGAAGTGTTGTTGAAATAGTATTGAGTAAAAGTTGACATATTCCAGTCTGTGATTATCATCAACATCCATTCCTTTAATTTTAGTCTCAATAATTCCTAATTTCTGCTTTTCTAACTCAAACATTAGGTATAATTTCCTATAAATGAGGTTTATTGACCATAAGTTTCAAAAATAACTATAAAACTAAAGTTAATAAGTTAGTGTTACGTAGTGTTGAAAACGTCAAAAAAATGACAAACATTAAAAAAATAACTAACATTTTTTTAACATAGGGGGTGTATACTTATGCCCCCCTCCCCCGCATTTTAAGGAAGAACATTTATTTATTCATGAAACATTATTCATTCAAAAAGAAAATCGGGGTCCTTAAAGTTGGGATTTTTTCCAATTTTTTCATTAAGGCATTAAGATCAATTTCCAAAAGATTATTATTTTTATTCCTCTTTTTAGTCAATTTCAAATATGGGCTCACAGACTTATGAGCCGCGCTGTAAAAACCACAATCTTTTAATTAATCCCCAAAATAAGATGAATGTGAGTGACAAAGTAATTGGCGGACAGGTGAGGACGCTCCACCTTCTCTGAGTGGGTGTAGAAAAACACAGCGTCAGACGACGTGTTAAAAAAAGGGCAAATTTTATTTTTAAAGCACTTACATAGAAAAATATGATTGATTTGAGTCAACGATAATAAATAGAGCGCCCGACTCTCCCCAGGCCGTGTTGGTACAACAGTACAATCAATGTCCAGCTTCACAATACAGCAAAGGCACTAGCATTTACCACAATCAACAGCAGGTCAATGGAGGCGGCTGCGTGGGGGGGGTGGTGGGGAGATCTGGATCGTCTCCAAACCGTCTAAGCTCCTCAGTCTGACTGTTTTTGTGCTAATGGTAAATGTCTTTCATAGACAAATGGGTTTTATTGTTATTATTATTACTGTTATTGTTCTTTTCTCTCTAAACCAGGGCTGTGGTGTCCGAACTCGAGACCGTCTCGGACTTGTCTTGAACTCGCTAGTATTTGGACTCGGACTTGTCTCGGCCGCTGGTCTCGGCCCAATATGTCTTTTGGGCTTTTGGTCTCGACCGAGTCCAGGTGTCTTTATTTTGTTGATAATAATAATATTGAAGGGAAAGGGAAACCCAAAATGATTGTCTGGATACTGTCATGCATAAGACCTTTATTCTGTCCTGGACTCTGTCTTGTCATGGACTCTGACCTTTTTGGACTAAGTCTTGACTTGGGCTCTAACCTCTTTGGACTCGGTCTTGTCTTGGACTCGACTAGTCCTGGTCTTGGACTAGTCTAAGCTGGTCTTGACTACAGCCCTGCTCTATTCTGTATTTTTCCTTGCAGGAGTCTCCCCAAAAGGGTTCATAAAGTAAAGTCTACGTCTAAAATGCAAGAAAATAAACAATGTGATGGAATAACAAATGGTGGTTAGCATTGGTCGTAGGGTTAGTTACCATTTGGATTTTAACAATTCTGGGGGGGGGGAGTTGGGTCCCGTGCCTGTAGTTTAAATGTAAAGCGGATCGTCGGCCACGGTAAGGAAGCTCATGACTTAATAAAGTGCGTCGAGGTCCCGAAGCAAGACGCTACTACCAGGAGAACAGAAGCATCGTCGACCTGAAACGTTGTAGTCCGCATTTATGAAGCAAAAATCACCTTTTCTGGGATTTGGGGGGTTTATTTTGAGTCTCTTCTGTCCTATATTTGACTTGGTGAAACCTGCAGGAACCCGGAATTTAGCCAGCGTGTCATCGGCGATCTCGAGTCACCACGATTGGACGATTTTTATATATTAGTGTCTCCCGAGTCTATTTGCCCCGAGCGGTTATCTGTTGACCAATGACAAGCAATGAAAACGGGCTGCACCCGCCTACAACTGCAAAGGCTGCAGCTGATTGGACGAATGCTTCACTGCTTAACACAGACCAACATGGTCTGTCTCTCGTTAGCATCTTGGAGGCTACTTCAGACGTTACAGAAGTCTCTTGTTAGCTTCTTGGGGGCTACTTGTCGCAAAGTGAGGCATGCACGACTCAAATCTGCACTCGACTCACATCGGGGAGCGCCATCTAGGGGTCACTGCAGAGGCGGCGGTCCGCAGGGCGCAGTGTTAGGATCCCTTTGGAGCACAGCTAGCCCCAACATCTCTCCCTGGTTGGTGAATACAACACAAGTGCTCCTGGGTCCCAGGAGGACCCAAATCCAGCACGGACTAGATAAAACCCAACCCTGTCAGCACAGATAAAGTCCTCAAACATCTCAACACGCGTTTTCTCCATTAGATTGGAGGCTGAAGGAGCAATTCTTTAAATAAAAATGAAAAACGATGCTCATAGTTTTTAAATTTTTTCAAATTTGATCTGATGGCAGGTGTGAAGTTGTCATTTCAGTTGGACTCCCCAAAATGAAAACAGGGAGAGGAGTAGACGGCACGAACATCAAGTGACTCGGACACGATGAAGACGAGATGAAGACGAGATGAAGACGAGATGGAGACGAGATGAAGACGAGATGGAGACGAGATGAAGACGAGATGGAGACGAGATGAA
>NW_023266125.1:0-2962 GCF_013103735.1 Etheostoma cragini
TATATATATATATATATATATATATATATATATATATATATAATACTATATATATAGTATATCCTGTATATTATGTAGTAATAAGCGGGTAGTAGTATGTTAACGAGGCTTTGTGAAACACGGAGTACGTTAGATATAAATCAGTTATAATGTCTGGTCACTGATTGGTCGACAGCAGAAGGGGCGTGGCCTCGTCACAGCTGAAGCCCCGCCCCGTCTCCATAGTAACCGTGCTGCTCTGAGTCGAAGGGGAACAGCGCCTGTGTTGGGGAGAGACAGACAACATGTCTTCAGACACAACATGTCTTCAACAAGACAACATGTCTTCACAGACAACATGTCTTCAGAGACAAGATGTCTTCAGAGACAACATGTCTTCAGAGACAACATGTCTTCAACAAGACAACATGTCTTCAGAGACAAGATGTCTTCAACAAGACAACATGTCTTTAGAGACAACATGTCTTCAGAGACAACATGTCTTCAGAGACAACATGTCTTCAACAAGACAACATGTCTTTAGAGACAACATGTCTTCAGAGACAACATGTCTTCAACAAGACAACATGTCTTCAGAGACAACATGTCTTCAACAAGACAACATGTCTTCAGAGACAAGATGTCTTCAACAAGACAACATGTCTTTAGAGACAACATGTCTTCAGAGACAACATGTCTTCAACAAGACAACATGTCTTCAGAGACAACATGTCTTCAGAGACAACATGCCTTCAACAAGACAACATGTCTTCAGAGACAAGATGTCTTCAACAAGACAACATGTCTTTAGAGACAACATGTCCTCAACAAGACAAGATGTCTTCAGAGACAAGATGTCTTCAACAAGACAACATGTCTTCAGAGACAAGATGTCTTCAGAGACAAGATGTCTTCAACAAGACAACATGTCTTTAGAGACAACATGTCTTCAACAAGACAACATGTCTTCAGAGACAAGATGTCTTCAGAGACAACATGTCTTCAGAGACAACATGTCTTCAACAAGACAACATGTCTTCAGAGACAACATGTCTTTAGAGACAACATGTCTTCAGAGACAACATGTCTTCAGAGATAACATGTCTTCAGAGACAACATGTCTTCAGAGACAAGATGTCTTCAGAGACAACATGTCTTCAGAGACAAGATGTCTTTAGAGACAACATGTCTTCAGAGACAACATGTCTTCAACAAGACAACATGTCTTTAGAGACAACATGTCTTCAGACACAACATGTCTTCAACAAGACAAAATGTCTTCAAACTGGCTGAAAAAAATAAACACAAAAAATATAGATAACCATCTACCTGTTCCACAAAGGCCCCGCCCACAGGAAGTGACACATCCTCGGCGTCTCCGGTGTCTCCGGGGTCCCCGGTCTCTCCAGGGTCCACGGTGGTTCCGGGGTCCCCAGCGTCCACGGTGTCTCCGGGGTCCCCAGCGTCCACGGTGGTTCCGGGGTCCCCGGTCTCTCCGGGGTCCACGGTGGTTCCGGGGTCCCCAGCGTCCACGGTGTCTCTGGGGTCCACGGTGTCTCCGGGGTCCCCAGCGTCCACGGTGTCTCCGGGGTCCCCGGCGTCTCCGTCTCGCAGTGAAAGCAGTTGATTGGCCCACAGGCTGTTGATGCCGGGGGTGATGTCATCTCCTCTCAGCTGTTGATTCTGAGAAATGGACCAATCATACCACTAGTATATATGAGTGGGCGGGACTAACACACAGGAGTGGGTAGGGCCGACATACGTGGAGGGGCGGGGTTAACATGCACCGGAGGGGCGGGGTCATATACAGGAAGGGGCGGGGCTGGTGTCTGACCTTTGAACTCTGGCTCTCGGAGGACTCTGATGAAGAGGAGGAAGAAGACGAAGAAGAAGAAGATGTTTTCTGTCCGGGGTCAGAAACAGGAGAAAGCTGCAGAGACACACACACACACACACACACACACACACACACACAGACACACACACACACACACACACACACAGACACACACAGACATACACATATACACACACACACACAGACACACACACACACAGACACACACACACATATACACACACACACACACAGACACACACACACACAACCAGACTGATTAATACCTATTTATTGGTCTGGTCCAGACCATGTAGAGGACTCTCTGTGATCTGGTCCAGATCATGTAGAGGACTCTCTGTGGTCTGGTCCAGACCATGTAGAGGACTCACTGTGGTCTGGTCCAGCTGTTGTTGCAGGATTGGCCAGAGGTTGCTGTGTTCCCATGGAAACGCCTGGTTCTGACCCAGCAAGCCGAGCACCATCAAGAAGATCCACATCCTGAACCAAACACGGAATGCACTGCTTCAACTGGGTCTGGCTGGATCCCGCTGGGTCTGACCGGGTCTGGCTGGGTCCCGCTGGGTCTGACCGGGTCTGGCTGGGTGTGACTGGGTCTGGCTGGGTCCTGCTGGGTGTGACTGGGTCTGGCTGGGTCCAACTGGGTCTGAGTGGGTCTGGCTGGGTCCTGCTGGGTCTGATTGGGTCCTGCTGGGTCCGGTTGGGTCTAACTGGGTCTGGCTGGGTCCTGCTGGGTCCCGCTGGGCCTGACTGTGTCCTGCTGGGTCCGGTTGGGTCTAACTGGGTCTGGCTGGGTCCTGCTGGGTCTGACTGGGTCTGACTGTGTCCCCCTCTGATATTGTCTGTTTTGTCCTGTCAACAGGAAGCCAGCTGTCATCTTCTTGTCTTTTGTTCCCGCCCCCCCTCCTACTGACAGACGCCCATCAACCAAAACAACAAACTGTGTGTGTGTGTGTGTGTGTGTGTGTGTGTGTGTGTGTGTGTGTGTGTGTGTCGGATTGAACATATAACTTTTTCCTCATTAAAAAATTGAATCCACCACCAGACCTTCTTTTAGCGTGTATAGAGCAGCATATCTCCACCAGACTCCATGTAAATAATCACTACTTTTAGTGTGTATAGAGC
>NW_023266126.1:0-1287 GCF_013103735.1 Etheostoma cragini
GAAAAAAAAAGTAATAGTATGTTGAAAAAAGTCATATTATAGTATGTCGAAAAATTCATTAAAGTCATAGTATAGTATGAAAAATATTCATTGTTGTTACTAAAAAGTCGTAGCATAGAATGTCGTAATAAATTCCAGATTTATAGTTGTTGTTGTATATATGTATATGTATAGTTGTTGTTGAAGAATCTAAAGTCCTCTGGAGAATGCGGGCATTGATCCCGCTACCTCTCGCATGCTAAGCAAGTGCTGTACCACTTGAGCTATTGCCCGTTTTCAAAAAAAGTCATAGCATAGTATGTCAAAAAAACATTAAAATTCATAAAAAGTCATAGTATAGTATGTCAAAAATTCATAAAAGTCATAGTTTAGTATAACAAAATATTCATAAAATGTCATAAAAAGTAATAGTCTAGTATGTCAAAAAATTCATAAAAAGTCATAGTATAGTATGTCAAAATATTTATAAAAGTCATAGTATAGTATGTCGAAAAATTCATAAGTCATATTATACCATCTTAAAAATTCATAAGAAGTCATTAAAAGTCATAGTATATCAAAGAATTCTTAAAAAGTTGTAAAAACTCATAGTATGTTGTAATATTCATGAAAGTCATTGTTTGGTATGTCGAAAAAACATAAAAAGTCATACTGTAGTATGTCAAAATATTTATAAAAATTCATAGTATAGTTGTCAAAAAATTCATAAAAAGTCATATAAGGTCTTAGTATAGTATGTTGGAATATTCCTAAAAAGTCGTAGTATAGTATGTCGTAAAAAGTCCAAATTTATAGTTGTTGTTGTAGTGCAAGAAAAATAAATGTTGGTTGTCTGTTAGAGAATGCCTTTCGTTGTCAGCTGGATTCGAGCCTGCGCGGGGAGACTGTGGAGACTGAACAGAGTTCTATTGTATGAAACCTTCAAGAAAAACATCAAAAAGTTGTTACAGTCCTCATGTGTGTACACAGGCACAGGAGGAGCTGGGGGTGCAGTAAGCTTTTCAATGGTGTCAAACAAGACTTTTGAATTTTTCTTATTTCCTGACACAAGGTTAGAAAAGTAAGCTGAGCGGGCCTGCTTTATAAGCTCATAAGATTAATCTGCAGCTGCGACTGTGTGAATGAGCTATTGTTTCTTTATTAAAACCCCAGTGAACTGAGTTGACCTTAAAACTTGTTTAGCACACCCAGTTTCTCTTTAAGCAATACTATAGCAGATAATATGATGTACTTACCCACTTTTATGTAAAACAATGATATTTTAGCCCACATTTATGTTAAACAACT
>NW_023266127.1:0-1338 GCF_013103735.1 Etheostoma cragini
TGTTATTTTACATATGTTTAAAAATATCAGAAAACATCGATATTGCAGTATTCATAATCAATATTGCAATATCACATTCTGTCAATATTGTGCAGCCCTAGTGTGTGTGTGTTGGTGTTGGGAGAGGGGCTGCTAAATGTCAAGGGCTGGGAGGAGATAAATGCAGAACAACGTGGTTGTACTGTGTGTGTGTGTGTCTGTGTGTGTGTGTGTGTATGTGTGTGTGTGTGTGTTTGTGTGTGTGTGTGTGTGTGTGTGTGTGTTTAAGTGAGAAAGAGATAAAAATAAAAAGCTTCAAGTAGACTCTAATAATATAATCATTTTGTTTCTTCCACATAGTAAAATATTTGAATTTACTGCCACTATCTGTTTCTGCTTCTCTACCATATTTATAGTGTGTGATGTGTAAAATACCAATCATAGCCTACATCACATTAAAAAACTACCTCTGTCCCTGTTCTGTTTTTAAAGACACAACATTAGGTTTTTCAATCAGATTGATGGTAAAACTGGAAATGTCCCCGTGTTTCTCCATTTTAGGGGATTATGTTCCCAGTTTTGATCTCGGACGTCTGGTGACTTTATATCATATCAGAATATTCTATTACTATTAAGCCCACTATGAAGATTAAAATATGCCTAACCATGTATCCTGTGTCATAGCTACATGTATGACCTTTGCAGCAAAAGAACGTGTGAACATCATCTGGGTACTCAGTGAGCTTGATTGGTTGTTTAGAGGCTAAAAACAGGTTTAAAACTTGCCCTGTTTAAGCCTGTTGGGTGCTAACTCTAGCAGGAGGATAACACGGTGTAGACAGCACTGATTGGTTTCATTTTTCTCTCTACTGACAGACCTCCTAATGTACAAACAACAGAGCTACGTGTTGAAATAGACCGTCATTCTCCTTTAACAAGCCACACACACACACACACACACACACACACAAAGAGATCAGTCCCACTTTACAGCAGAGCTAAACCTACATTTTAATGAACTTTTTTCTGTTTAGTAGAGCTGGATTGTGATGGGGAAGGAGTACATTCACTTCTCTCACATTGTTCTGTCAAATGAATAACTTTTTTATCAGTTATGTTCCAAATATCAGTACAGTATGATGTGCTGTGATCAGGAGATGCATACACACTTTTTCGATTGGCCCTTAGGGGGGAAATAGCAATATGTCTGCCACAGTAAATGCTATAAACATGAAACCTGTGATGATTGTTTGTCATGCCTCTCTGAGGTAGTTATGACATATGACATATAAAGAGCAGATGCCGCATCGACCGCTACTGCCTACTGGTGCTTACGAGCCGTGGGGCCGCCATCTTGGA
>NW_023266128.1:0-1671 GCF_013103735.1 Etheostoma cragini
ACACACACACACACACGACCACACACACACACACACAACCACACAAAGACACACACACAGAAACAGGAAGGACGAGGAATCAAACCAGCGTCGTTCATCTCAACAATTTCTAATAGAAATAAAACCTAATTCACAACTTTAACTCTTGTTGTCATTTTTGTCTCTATTTCGTCTTTTTCTCTCACTGTTTTTTGATGTTTTTGTCACATTGGTGTAATGTGTGAAGAGGCTTCCTCCTCCCCCCCCCCCTCTCTCTCTCTCTGTGGAGTCCAGTGACACCTAGTGGCAGAGTCTGGAAACTGCAGGACCACGTCCCAAAGTAGACTGGTTATGGACAAGTTTGCCGCTTTACACCAAATGTTTTGTCTCTATTATTCAGATTTGTTTTACCAATTATTTAAATTTTTTAGTCAAATCTTTCAGATTTTGTCACTTTTTCCTGACGTTGTTGTGACTTTGTGTCTGTTTTTTCTCTATTTGTCTCGATTTGTCTCTGATTTTTGGATGTTTTTGTCACATTGGTGTGGTGTAATGTGTAAGAGGCTTCCTTCACTGCCACTGACTGGTTATGGAACAATTTTGCCGCTTTTCACCAAATGTTTATGTCCCTTTTTTCAGATTATTTTGTCACTTTTTGACTCTTTTTTGTGGTGGTTGTCATTTTTTCATCACTTTTTCCTGATTATTTTGTCATTCCTTTGTCTGTTTTTTGTCTCTATTTTGACACTTAATTGTCTGTTTTTTCGTCACTTTTTGTCACTCTGACACGTCCATCTCTTTTTCGTCAATTTATTCTGATATTTTTGTCATTTTTTAGTTTATATTTTGTCATTGTTTCTTGATGTTTTTGTCACACTGTTGTAATGTGTGAAGAGGCTTCCTCGTCCTCCCCCCCCCCCCCTCTCTCTCTCTCTGTGGAGTCCAGTGACATCTAGTGGCAGAGTCTGGAAACTGCAGGACCACGTCCCAAAGTAGACTGGTTCTAAAATAACACTAACCCTCGTGTTGTCTTCTCCTCCGGGATCCTCTCGTGTCCCCCGGGACTTATTTGGGGTTTTAAAATCAATTCTGAAATAAGACTTTACTCCATAATCTATAACAAAATATCGTCTTTATCTCCATTTCCAACAGCTGATATAACATCTATGTTTATGGGAATGCATCAGTCTCTACTAGCACACTATTAAACATGGAAGTGGGGCTCGTCATAAGTTATAATTCATGTTAAAAAAAACATAAGTGTCATATCCAGAATAATGTTCTGAGTCAGGAATACATGTTTATCTCAGGAAATAAGGAAAGGACGCTGATTTCAGGTAGAAAACATGGAACTTGTTCCATTTTTCTTCTTCTAAAATTTTTTAAATGGTTTGATTTGACCTAAATACCAGACGAGGGTTAAACTGGACCGACTAGAGCGGACCTGCAGGAATAAAATTTAACAGCTTCTTCTGACAGAAGTTGGGTAAAACAAATGAATTAAAAGTCACTCTGTTGCCTCCAAGTGGTTAAAAAAAAAGTCAAAGTCAAACTTTCACCCAACGCATAACCGAGAAAAGTGACTTTTTTTGCCTTCCTGTTGTCATCAGGTCAAATATCTCCACCAGACTCCATGTAAATAATCACTACTTTTAGCGTGTATAGAGCAGCATATCTCCACCAGACTCCATG
>NW_023266129.1:0-172 GCF_013103735.1 Etheostoma cragini
GGGGGGGGGGGGGGGGGGGGGGGGGGGGGGCTGCAGAGGACACACGGGCTCTCCCTCACAGCTGTTGCCTGGCTCTGACTCACAAAAAAAACATGAGTAAAACTAAAAAACACTGCATAAACTTTGCTACCGTGTGTTTATTTAAATATGGGTACAGCTACATGTAGGTGTA
>NW_023266129.1:537-717 GCF_013103735.1 Etheostoma cragini
CTTGGCCATTTAGACTGTAAACAGTATGTTGGTGGGGGCATTTTGAGGAGTCACCTGGTCGTTAATGTATGTTGAAGGCGCTCCAAATCTGACAGTATTGACTGAAAGTGATAGGCTTTGAGTTAGATGGGGGATACACACTTTGCATTCAGTCTCGTAACCACCATAAAAATTAGGTAT
>NW_023266129.1:856-1055 GCF_013103735.1 Etheostoma cragini
ATCACGTTTAATTCATTATATTACAATTTTTGAGACCGGTCCTACTGAACTTCTGACGGATCAGTCAGGATGGCCGAGCGGTCCAAGGCGCTGCGTTCAGGTCGCAGTCTCTACTGGAGGAGTGGGTTCAAATCCCACTTCTGACAACTAGCATTTTCAACTGGAACTAATGTCTGAGACATGATATTGGGACTAGAGA
>NW_023266129.1:1275-1439 GCF_013103735.1 Etheostoma cragini
AAGCAAGTCAATATTCAATTGGATTATTAATACCAGACACGGGCAAAGTGCAAATCGTAGTGTGCTGACTGTGTCTGTCGATTCTCTTGGAGGCAGCTCGATTGATTGATATGCCGCCTTGTTTGTACAATAACAGAGAACTAATGTTTTATCAAATCGGGTTG
>NW_023266130.1:0-1518 GCF_013103735.1 Etheostoma cragini
ATGTCATGGTCGACCGTGTCAAATGCAGCACTGAGATCAAGTAATACTAAGATTGAAATTTTTCCATTATCTGTGTTACGGTGGATGTCATTAAAGACTTTGACAAGAGCCGTTTCAGTGCTGTGGTGTGGTCGGAAACCCGACTGAAAGGTATCAAGACTGTTGCTTAGTGACAAGAAATGGTTGAGTTGTTGAAAGACTACTTTTTCAATGATTTTACTTAAAAACGGAATGTTTGATATTGGCCTATAGTTGCTCATTAGTGACTTGTCTAGGTTGTTCTTTTTTAAAAGTGGCTTGATTACTGCAGTTTTCAGGGCCTGTGGAAAGATACCTGAAAGAAGAGATGTGTTCACAATCTGTAGAAGATCAGAAGTCAAACAATTGGAAACATTTTTGAAAAGTCCCGTTGGTAGAATATCAAGGCAACAGGTCGAGGTTTTCAGATGTTGAATAATGTCCTCCAGGTTTGTATGGTTGATCGTGTGAAATTCTGTCATATTGGAACTAGTTTTGCTTGAACACTGTGACAACACATATCCTGAACTTGATATGGAGGCACTGACTGTTTGTCTAATCTTCTGAATTTTGTCTTTGAAGAAGGAGGCAAAGTCATTGCAGGCCTTGGTAGATAAAAGTTCAGATGCTACTGGTACTGGAGGGTTTGTTAATCTATCAACAGTAGCAAACAAAGCACGTGAATTATTATCGTTTCTAGAGATAATATCAGAGAAGAAGGACCTTCTTGCATTCCTCAGTTCCAAATTAAAAATGCGGAGTCTCTCTTTATAGGTGTTATAATGGACCAGGAGATTTGTTTTTCGCCACCTTCGTTCAACTTTCCTACACTCTCTTTTTTCTGTTCTCACCAGTAGGTTATTTCTCCATGGAGATCTTTTCTTACCAGAGACAACTTTGACCTTAGTGGGAGCAATGGCATCAATAACATTTGTAATTTTACAGTTGAAATTGTCTACAAGCTCACTGACTGAGAGCCCAGATAGGGCGGGTGTGGAGGAGAAAAGCTGTATAAATGTGTCACTGGTGTTTTCAGTGATATACCGTTTTCTGATTGTCTTTGTTTGGACACTTTTGGGCACAGAGATAGTGCCGTTAAAGAAAACACAGGAATGATCAGAGAGAGCAACGTCAGTCACCACAACCTTGGAAATGTTCAGACCCTTTGAGACAATCAAGTCCAGAGTGTGTCCCTTATTGTGGGTGGGCTCTGTCACATGCTGAGTCAGTCCATAGTTCTCAAAAACACAACACAGTTCTTTGGCCCCCCTGTCCTGGGGGTTGTCAACATGAATGTTAAAATCACCCGCAATGATTACACAATCAAAGTTAATACAGATTATAGACAGAAGTTCAGTGAAGTCATCAATGAAGGTTGCACAATATTTAGGTGGCCTGTAGATATTTAGAAACATTGCTTGTGGGGAAGATCTTAATTGAAGAGCAACATATTCAAAAGAAGCAAAATTTCCATAACATATTTGCGTACAGTGGAATGAG
>NW_023266131.1:0-6146 GCF_013103735.1 Etheostoma cragini
GGTCTATATAAAGAGACTTCAGATACAGTATTAGGGACCACTAAGGTCTATATAAAGAGACTTCAGATACAGTATTAAAGGGGAGCCATGTTGAAAGCACATACATGACCACTTGGAGGCGTCCTTTGTCTACATAACTGCTCTGTTTGATTCCATGTGAAGCAGAAGAGAAGGAGCAGGACGCGGCGCAGCGGCGGCAGCAGGAGGCCGCGGAGCAGACGGAGATCTACCGCGAGCTGGAGCGGCTGAAGAGGGAGCGCGAGGAGCAGCGGGTCCGCCTGGAGGCGGAGCGCCGGCGGCTGGAGGAGCAGGAGCGCGAGCAGCTGAGCCTGGTGGGGCGCCTGGAGGAGCAGCTGAGGGAGAAGCACGAAGCGGCCGCCGCCCTGCTGACCCTGGAGGACGCCCGGCGCCTGGAGGAGGAGCGGCGAGCCCTGGCCGAGATCAGAGAAGCTCTCCTACGCGCCAAGGAGGCCGCGGAGCGACCGGACGCGGAGGACGCCGGCGAGGAGGCGCGCTCCGCCCAGCTACGGTACGCAACCTTCAAACGGGCGCAGGTGAAGGAGCTGGGCGAGCTGGAGGAGGGTCTGCGTCTGCAGAGGGGGCGTCTGGAGAAGGAGGTCGCCGCCGAGCGGAGCGCCCTGCTGCACCTCACGCAGGGACTCCGAGAGAAACACCAGCAGCTGAAGGAGACGCAGACGAAGGGGGCGCAGGACGCCACGGCCGTCTCCCAGGTGGCGTACTAGTTCTTCTTCTTCTTCACTTACGGGAAGGTACAGAGTCGCTGGTGTGATGAACCAGATCCTTTATTACGTGTGCATGGGAGGAGACCTGAAGGTGTTCTCTCCCATGTGACGTCTTGCCAAATTAAAACCGTAGCATCCCCGTCTTATATCCTGTTGAGAGAGAGAGAGAGATTCATTCATTCATTCATTCATTCATTCATTCATTCATTGGCAATTCCATCACAACCACGCCATAAAACACACCCTGCTTTTTTTGCCCATTTTAAAATCAACGAGACCCTAATTCAAAAGATGAAAATCATTCTGTGTCGCAGAAGACTTAAAACTAGCGATTGAAACCATCAACTCATTATGAAAATGTTGACTGAGATAATAAATCAAGTGGGAAGTGGGTCAGGTTCACACAGACATCCTCTAGCACATGTGTGTGTTGCCCCCTGCTGGACATCAGACAGAACGCAGCTTTAAGGAACTTCATCTGAACCAGCTGCTCGGTCCATTAATAATTAATATTAACGCTCTATGGTGCAGACTCACTGTTGTCTGTGAAGGTTTTCAGTCACCCGGGTTCTAGTTATTTATCCAACGAAGGGTTAAACTTTAGGGAAACTCTGTTAAAGCTGCTTTAACCTCGTCTGCAGATGATTTTGTAAACTAACATTTAAAACCCTCTGAGGACCAAAGACACTCCGGAGCATCCAAACGGTTTCAGACATTTATTTACTATTTTACTCATATATAACCCTAATGACTCTGGTAAACTCATCACACGCACGCACGCACACACACACACAGACACGCACGCACGCACGCACGCACGCACGCACGCACGCACACACACATCAATTGTCTCCCCCTGCTGGACATCAGACAGAATGCAGGTTTAAGGAACTTCAGCCAAACCAGATGTTCTGACCATTAATAGTGACGGTCTAACAAGCTACAGATGTCCAATCTAAAATGTGTGTTTCCCACACAGGAGGAGCAGCTGGTCAGACAGGCGGAGCACCGGCTGCAGCTGAAGGAGCGCCAGCTGGCCAGCGTGGCCGACGGCCTCCTCCCCACGCTGGCCGAGGAGAGGCAGAGAGCCGCGGAGGTGCTGGAGCGCAGCGGGGGGGGCGGCGGCGGCGGCGGCCCACCGGGCCTGGACAACACCCTGTTCCAGGTGGAGAAGGAGCTGGAGGACAAGGAGGAGAAGCTGAACCTCCACTGGCTCGGGGCGCAGCAGCTGCAGCAGCTGCAGGAGACATACGAGTTCACGGCCAACGTGGCGCGCCAGGAGGAGAAGGTGTGTTACAACGTGTGTTACAACGTGTGTTACAACGTGTGTCACCACGTTATGCGTTGTTACCACGTAACAACGCATAACGTGGTGACAACGCATTAGGTCGTCAAATAGGCAGGAAATGGATGAACATAGAGGGAGCAATGAAAGAAATATCTAGTGTAACACAGACACGCACACACAGACACGCACACACAGACACGCACACACAGACACGCACACACAAGCACGCACACACACACACAGACACGCACACACAAGCACGCACACACACACACACAGACACGCACACACAGACACGCACACACACAAACACCACACACACACACACACACACACTCAGACAGACAGACGCACGCACGCACACACACAAACACCACACACACACACACACACACACTCAGACAGACAGACAGACGCACACACACACACACACACACACACACTCAGACAGACAGACAGACGCACGCACACACACACACACTCGCACAAACAGACAGACAGACAGACGCACGCACACACACACACACACTCGTGCACAAACAGACATAGACACACACTCACTCACTCACTCACTCACTCACTCACTCACACACACACACTCACTTTCTCACACACACACACACACACACTCTCTCACACACACACACTCACTCACTCACACACACACACACACAAAGGGAAGCACAGATGGACAGGAAGCAACGAAGCACAGACACATACACACAGTGTCAATTCTGATTTTCAAAATAAAGTACAAGCTGGTAACAAAATCTAAATGTAATAATTATGCACTTTGTCCGTAAGCTGAATTTGTAACAAAACCTGTAACGCAAAATGTATTTTCTCTGTATTTTGTAATAAGTTATTACATAATGCACCATGTAACATTTGGTTATGTGATCTGTACTAGGTGCGGAGGAAGGAGAAGGAGATCCTGGAGTCGAAGGAGAAGCAGCAGCGGGAGGCGATGGAGCAGGCGGTGGCCCGGCTGGAGAGGAGGCACTCGGCCCTGAGGCGCAGCGTCTCCCTGGAGCCCGACACCGAGGAGCAGAGACACAAGACCTCCGCCGCCAGGACCCTGAGGACCGGGGGAGACCTGGACCAGCAGAGGTCAGAGCCTTTTAATGAAACTTACAACACCAACACCGTGTTTGTGCTGGGCTGAGGGCTCGATTCGCGAGCTATGCTAGTTGCAGCTGCGGTGGCGCACGCCCACGCAGCCTGGCCTGGACTAGCTCGAGGAAGACGGGATGCCAGAGGGACTGCAGGTCTCTCTGGATAACTCACTGGGTTAAGATGACTTCTTCTATGGTGAATGTCATCCAATCAAATCCAAGGGTTGCCGTCAATGCTGCTGCCAGTTCTGCCGTTGTTTACCTTTTTCTTCTTCTTCTAGTCCGTAGAAACGGCAAAGTCGGTTTCCTCTCTCTCCCCCTCTCTCTGGTTTGCCAGTTACTTCCATTATTTCCTTACAATTATTTCCTTTGGGTTACCTTTTTGCACCTGATAATATAATCATCTGCACGTTTTACATCAACCACCACGTCCTCACTCATTGCTGCTCCTTCCTGTTTTACCCACAGTAAAGTTTCTACCCATAAGCCATCTCTCTGATGAACAGCTGACTACTTCTTCTTCTTCTTCTTCAGGTTCAATTCTGTAATAACCCAGTAACACTGTCTCTGCAGCGCCTGTTCACTGGTTCCACTTATTATTTCACTCATCTAGTAATATTCATCATTCTCATATCTGACTTATTTCTTATTTATTCATTATTCTCATTTCCTATTTCAGAACTGTCCATAATATTCATACTGTAATATAATAACATAATACTATTTATCCCAGTATCCTTTGCACTATGCTCCACATTTAAATAGTTGTGATTGAACTCCTCATTGCACTCATCTCTCTATATTGTTCTGTTTAGAGTGTGTATATATTAGTGTGTATGTATTGTTTTGGTTGTGTAAGCACAGTGTGAGCAACGATGCTCCAAAGAGAAATTCCTCGAATGTGTGTGCCTGCCTCATACCTGGCGAATAAAGCTGATCCGGATTTTAAAAACAAGATGGGCGAAAAAGCAAGATTTGGTAAAACAACGTGGTGTTGTTGTGGTTGGTTTCCCTCTGCAGAGTTGAGCGTGAGATCCAGAAGCTGAGACGAAGGATCAGCGAAGGCGAGGAGAACACCAGGACTCACTCCATGAGCAACGAGGAGAAGACGAGTCACAGCAGCTCTCCGGTCGCCCACATCCAGAGTCTCACCCCCCTGCTGCCGCTGTCCGACGACAGGTACCCGTCTCCCCTCCACGTCTGCTTCTGCCCCACAGATGTCACCTTATAAACCCTCTAGGGGTGGCACCTAGAGTCCTGAGCGGGACGGTTTCTTCATCCCGCTCCCGCTAAACTCTGGTTTCATACACTAGACAGCAGGGCTGTAGTACTCGAGTCCGGTCTTGGACTCGAGAACGTGGTCTTGGACTTGTCACCAGACGCCACCCGATACGATATCATTACGACACTTGTGCTACGATATATTATTGCGATTTTAAACATATGGCAATATTCTGCAATATAGATTGCAATTTATAACTTTTTTCCAACTTCTAATTTTCCCCCAATTTCTAACGACGTCCCCAAAAGGAAACTTAGTCAACATCTGTTTTATCTGGAAAAAAACAACATTTCTCAGTTTGTTCATGTAATTTAATGTAATCGCTGCAGAACGGAACAGTGTATTACATTATATATGTAATTAATAAAGGTTTCTAGTCTTAGGGTAAATATTATATATGTAATTTATAAATGACTTGTCTCTTCCTGCACCTGTTGGTGGGGAGGTCCTGCAGGTCTGTGTCCACGATCGGGACGGCTCAGACCTAGACCAGTTTATCCTCTTCTGAGTTGTGCTCCCTTAATCAAAAATCTAACCTTTTCTACAGGTTAGGTGTTCAGCATAAGTTACCACGGTGATTTAACCCGGTTACAGGTGATCCACCATCGTATTGCACAAAATCCTCGTTAACGCCAAATCTTGCATCGTAGTGCAGGCCTCAGGTCCGGGTCGCCTAACGTCCCTAAGCCTCCCCCACATCCAATTCAACTTTATTTTTAGTATAAATTCATAACAAGAGTTATCTCGAGACCCTTTACAGATAGACCAGGTCTAGACCACACTCCAGAATCTACAAGGACCCAACAGGTCTAGTAGTTTCCTCCAGAGCAAGCAACAGGGCCACAGTGGAGAGGAAAAACTTCCTTTTAGGCAGAAACCTGGGACAGACCCAGACCCAGGCCCAGACCCAGACCCAGACCCAGACCCAGACTCTTGGTAGGGGTCAGAATGAAGAGTGTCAATAACAGTCACAAAACATAGTAGATTGTGGAATCCATCCGTGTCTTCTTCTCTACTCTCACTGATTAAATGTGCACGGAGACTTTGTTTTTTATGAATGAATGAATTGACCTGGGTTCTTCCTGGTCCTGGTCCCAGGATAAACGCCTACATCGAAGAGGAAGTCCAGCGACGGTTACACAAGCTGAACCTGCTCAACGGCAGCGGCAGCAGCAACATGGATCTGTCTCCGTCTCCGTCCTCCGAGTCCCTCAGGGTAAGAACTACGTCCCTTTCTTCCTCTACGTGTTATTAAGACGCGGCGGACTTGGTTCAACTCAACTGGGTCTTCTTGCGTTTGCCCCCCCCCCCGAAAGAGTTACGCTGCCCTCTCTGTCTGTGTCTCTGTCTCTCTTTCCCTCGGTCTCTCTCACTGTCTGTCTGTCTCTCTCTCTCATAAAAGTAAATGTACATGTGGCTGATAAAAGCTGCTCTAAATGTATATATGGCTGATAAAAGCTGCTCTAAATGTACATATGGCTGATAAAAGCTGCTCTAAATGTATATATGGCTGATAAAAGCTGCTCTAAATGTATATGTGGCTGATGAAAGCTGCTCTAAATGTATATGTGGCTGATAAAAGCTGCTCTAAATGTACATGTGGCTGATAAAAGCTGCTCTAAATGTATATATGGCTGATTAAAGCTGCTCTAAATGTATATATGGCTGATAAAAGCTGCTCTAAATGTATATGTGGCTGATAAAAGCTGCTCTAAATG
>NW_023266132.1:0-3537 GCF_013103735.1 Etheostoma cragini
CCAGACTCCATGTAAATAATCACTACTTTTAGTGTGTATAGAGCAGCTTATCTCCACCAGACTCCATGTAAATAATCATTACTTTTAGCATGTATAGAGCACCATATCTCCACCAGACTCCATGTAAATAATCATTACTTTTAGTGTGTATAGAGCAGCATATCTCCACCAGACTCCATGTAAATAATCATTACTTTTAGCATGTCTAGAGCAGCTAATCTCCACATGTAAATCGGTAAAGTACGTGTTTATTTCCACCAACACTAGAGTTATGATGGTAAGTAAAGTGTAAAGAACACCAAAAACAGCTGTTCTTATTTTTATGTGGTTTCTGTCCATTTAGTATGAAGTGTGTTACAAGATACTAAAGTGACTGATTATTAACATGCAGTCTGGTGGGTTTAGCGTTGCGAGCCTTAGCAATAGTTTTACAGTGTGGTTTCAAGGGTTAAATGTGTCTCATCCCTTCAGAGAGACCTGTTTATAACCTATTTAACCCGCATCATGTCCGAGTGATGGAGAAACATCAGCGTAAACGTGCTGATTCTGTTTTGCTTCCTGTTTCCTGTACAGGACGGTGCTGATTGGCTCCGGCGCTCCCCCCGTCGACTCCTTCTCCCCGCTGGTCCTCGCCATCATGGCGGTCGGGCTGGGAACTCCCATGATCCTCCTGGTGCTGGGTGGCGTCTACGTGTGCGTCCGGAAGAGGGCGGCGGCCTCGGCGGCGGCCTACGAGCCAATCAACTGACGGAGCCGCTTTTAAAAGACTTCTTTTTACATTTTTCTTTCCTTCTCCTGTTTTTAATGGAAGATAATTATTAATTAGATACATAATTAATTATTAATGAATAAATGATTATGTTAAATGTTGATTCAGTGTCTACGTTCTGCTCAGATCTGGAAGCTGATGAATAATTAGTGTTTTTAAGAGTTTGTTTGATTTATGAATTCACTGAAATAAAACTCCTGATTACAAGTAAAAAAAACTTCAAATTAAAAGCATTTCACAACGCTAAATCTCTTGAAGTCAAAACTCAAAAAGTCATAGTATAGCATGTCCAAAAGTAAAAAGTCCTACTATATGTAACCCAGGTCTCATTTTTCCCACTTACCTGAACACACCTCAGCTACCCAATCAGAGCACTCGAGCATGGGTTAACGGCTGCAGAGTGTCCCTGATCAGTAGTGTGAGGGGCAGCTGTCGGTACACGATGCGTCCTGCGCATGCGCAACATGTTCACGCATGCATTCTCGAAAAAGTTTTTTTGTTTGTTGCAAAAATCCTTGATTATGCGGCACATTTTCTTTAAAAATTCAATAGAATATCTGGGATATTTATGCGATGAAATTGCACTTGGAACAACAGCGGTTTGATGAAAAAAGGAATGTGTTTGTCTTGTTGTGTAATTGCGTCACTTCATAACATTACCATGGCAACAGGGGAAATGGCTGCCTAGTGTAAAGTAAACATTTTTCAACTTACTGTTAAGATATTTGTGACTTTTAGCAACAAAAATCATGCAAGCCCCGCATTATCTTGCATGGAAATCTGCAATTTACGCAGCAAAATAAAATGCCCCCCGCGTAAAAATGCGACTTTGGCTGATTTCAAACGAGTGCATGTTAAAGTAACATGTTAATGTAACATGTTAATGTAACATGTTAATATTACATTAACATGTCAATGCAACATGTTAATGTAATGTGTTAATGTAACATGTTAATATTACATTAACATGTCAATGTAACATGTTAATGTAATGTTACATTAACATGTTACATTAACACGTTACATTAACATGTTAAAGTAACATGTTAATGTATCATGTTAATGTAGCGTGTTAATGTTACATGTTAATGTAACGTGTTAATGTAAAGTGTTAATGTAACGTGTTGATATAACATGTTAATATAACATGTTAACATAACATGTTAATGTAACATGTTAACATAACATGTTAATGCAATGTGTTAATATAACATGTTAATGTAACGTGTTAATATAACATGTTAATGTAACGTGTTAATATAACATGTTAATGTAACATGTTAACATAACATGTTAATGCAATGTGTTAATATAATATGTTAATGTAACGTGTTAATATAACATGTTAATGTAACGTGTTAATGTAACGTGTTAATGTAACGTGTTAATGTAACGTGTTAATGTAACATGTTAATGTAACTTGTTATGTAACATGTTATATTAGCATGTTAATATAACATGTTAATATAACATGTTACTGTAACATGTTACAATAAAATGAAACATGATTGGAGGCTTGTTAATGTGGTGCTGGAACATTCTTTTGACTGCCCTGGGCCCTGTATTTGTCTTGCAAATGTTTCATTATTATTTTTTTTAAATGCTTTGACTTTTCCTCGGTCAAAAAGAATTCCCATTCCACATGTAATCAAATGTTAATTTAACAACTCCTTTATATTTTTGGATTGGCCACCACGTAAACACTTTGTAATTCATAGTCTGGCGTAAACAATAATAAAACAGATTCCATGTTGATCACTTAATAATAATGTCACCTATGCCTGGTACACAGATGTCAGTACACAGTTTTGGATCAGTGACAAGTCTTAATTTAAATATCTTTATTTAAAAAAAAAGCACTTGTGAACTACAAAAAAGTCTGGCCTACAAAATATTATATATATATATATATATATATATATAAATCTTTTTATATATACAGTATATATATTCTGTATATGCACCTCTGGTATTGACTTTTTGTAGATGTACATACTGGCGATATAATTGTTCTTTGTTAATATAAAGAAAAAATTAAAGAAAAAAGAAGCTGTCCAACCTGCGGGGGAACAACACCACGTTCTCGCTTATTTCTCCATCTTAAATGCTCGTGCGACCTTAGCATGCCTTCTTGCCGTGCTGTTGTCTTTAGTCGACTGGTGTTGGTGAGTCGCTTTGTTTGAGTGTCACTAGCATGTTGCTATTAGCATCTTTGGGTATGTTAATGGAGTTCTCTGCTAGCTTAATGCTAACCGCATTTAGACGTTTCAATGTGTGCCTATGGGCTGTGGTGGCTGGTAGCCGTTAATCATTGAGTTGTAATACAAACATAGTACTTTGTTGTAATGCTTTGGTTTAGTATTTGAATGATTTATTTACTACTGAATGAGAATCATCAATTGTATGGAATGAAATGTTTGATTATTCCTAATAATTATGGGTGTTTATTTACATGCATTCAAGTATTTTGTATAGTATAGTTGTCATCTGTCACATTAACATTTTATGGCAAGTACTTTTGTAGTACTTTTGATTATTAAGTACACATAGAATATAGAATATAGAACCTAAAACTAGCTAGTAGATAAGGTAGGAGAAGTGTGAGGTTAAGCCACTGGAGCAGCTGCTCCACCATCCACCCACATCCACCACCCACATCCACCCACATCCACCCACATCCACCACCCACATCCACCACCCACCACCCACATCCACCACCCACATCCACCATCCATCCACCCACATCCACCCACCCACCACCCACATCC
>NW_023266133.1:0-134 GCF_013103735.1 Etheostoma cragini
CGGTTCTCCAGTCTACCTGGAATCCTTTAAACTTTAAGCCATCCTCCTCTTCTCCTTCTGTATCCCACATATCCCACTATGTGGGATATGTGGGCCGCCGGCAGGAGGTTCAGAGTTGCGCAATGCAGTAACCG
>NW_023266133.1:144-885 GCF_013103735.1 Etheostoma cragini
TAATGTGTCGGCGCGAAGCATCCGGCACAAATGGGTTAATTTGTTTCAACAAGGTCTCTTCTTCAACCAATTTCCCCCCTCGTTGTACAACAAACTTCCACAACAAACTTGGCGTTGTCGGCAGGATTTCAAGGAGGGATCAGATTGGGACTCGCTGGTGACTGTTGACGGTGCACTCCAGGGATCTGATGGTCCCCTGCCTCTAATCCTCGCCAAAACATCTTTGAGAGGCAGAGGGTCACTGTGATTGGCTGGGGAATTTGGAAAAAAATATTTCTGTTTTTTAAATCCTGGGGTTGTACAAAACGGAAATCAAGGTTAGGTTCTTTGGTGCATCCAGTCTGTTATGTATATCTGATAAAAAGCGCAAATTGACATCATTCCATCCAATACGGCCAAGACGGGGTTGACAGATTTTAAAATCCTTACAGTTATCGCAGCAGTTTGCAGGATATCCGCAAAGTTTACAGAGATTAAACTGGGCCGTATAGTGGCGATTATACGAAAGAGAGAAGTACTTCCACTCATTGTTACCTGTCGTTGCTATGGGTAACAAGAGTTCCCAGTCACACGTTTCCTTAGGGGCAAGTAGTGGATGAAATGGTAAAACATTTGGCCAGAGATGTATAGAATGCCTGCCATGTTGAGCGATAAAATGTGGGTGTCCTGAAAAAAGGTGCTTTAACTCTATCTCCCCCACCTTCTTTTTTTGTTTCTTGTTATGTCTTGGCAAGAAGTATT
>NW_023266133.1:895-1262 GCF_013103735.1 Etheostoma cragini
GTCGTCTGTCCATCTCTACATCAGAATCAGAAATTATTTATTGATCCCCAAAGGAAAACTCTGGAAAGGACTGCTCCTTCGAGCCAGATTTGAGCCAGCGACCTAAGGATTTCAGCTTTAGGCCTCTACAGTCCTCCGCTCTACCAACGCAGCTATCGAAGGGAGCTAGCACATACATAAACACTTCCCATTCTGGTGAATGTGATTACACAGGACCCCCTGGAGGGAATTTCTGAATCATCAGGGGCTGTATCTCAGTGATAGACTGTACTTTCAGTTTCAATACCCAGATGTATAACAAGATTTGAAGTTAACATTGTATTGCCCAGCGATGGTGGTATAGTGGTGAGCATAGCTTCCTTCCAAG
>NW_023266133.1:1272-1785 GCF_013103735.1 Etheostoma cragini
GGGTTCGATTCCCAGCCATCGCAGTAGCTTTCTTTGAGTGCTGTTACTTGCTTTTTTAACAAGAAGTCAGCAGAAAGTTTACTTGCCCAAACTGGTTTGATAAAATGTTAGATCTCTTTGGGCTGCAAAATTATGTTGATCAATATGGAGTCCACGATTATGTTGATTTTTTACTCCAAATCGACAAGGAAGGTTTCACCAATTGTAGAACCTCAGGTTAACAAGGAACAATCTCAGCAAGGTGATTGATGGATGATTGTAGTTTCTTATCTATCATAACCTTCAGCCCAAATGACACAGCTGTAAGAGATCACATTGGTTGCCTTCCAGCTATGTAATACATGCAAATGGCAGTGGTGGGATTTCAACCCACGACTCCAGAGAGACTGGAGCCTTAATCCAGCGCCTTAGACCACTCGCCCACACTACCTGCATGTACTACTTTTCCACATCGTGACAAACACCGGCATCGTAACTAATGGTATGCTTGTTAATGTTATTGGGAAAAAAAAA
>NW_023266133.1:1841-2060 GCF_013103735.1 Etheostoma cragini
AAAAAAAATTGATCACACTTTGTCATTTTTCTCTGGCATTGTTGATTATTAAAATATTGTAACCAGCATTAAGTGAGTAGGTTTAGGTCTGTGTGAATATGGGCTGAGCATTTACCTGGGCTGAACTTGTGAACATCTTAGTTTGCATATTCACTGTAGAGAGCCATTACCCCATCCAGCTGTTGTTCCAGAGACAATAGGATGTACAGTTTTAGATTG
>NW_023266133.1:2070-2256 GCF_013103735.1 Etheostoma cragini
ATCCAAGACCAAAGACTACACGGAAATACCTCAAGTGATCAAAACAGTTTGTCAAAATTCGCAGCACAGATATAAAACCAGTCTTTAAAATATGTTCATGTACCATTAAAAAAAACAAAGTATAACCATGAAACACATACTACTTAGATACTGCAGCCATCCTGGTCACAGCCACGAGGGGATCTG
>NW_023266133.1:2534-2800 GCF_013103735.1 Etheostoma cragini
ATGTAATACAAGCAAATACATAAGGCCCCACCCAACAGTTTTGTGATACGTGGCATGCAACTGTATGTCAATGATCAAACTTGTTGCTGTGACCAAGAAACCAGCAGCAAAATGACTGATACATCATCAGTTCAAAAATTTTCTTGGATGCCAAATATTTGAATTCAAAGTCAGAATCCAATCGACCCGTTAGAAAAATACAATGCACGTCCAGCTTCTACATTTCCGCATGAGTCAGCTTCCACAATTTCTGAGAAAAAGGAAAA
>NW_023266133.1:2930-3267 GCF_013103735.1 Etheostoma cragini
GCAGTCGGCTGTTAACCGAAAGGATGGTGGTTCAAGTCCACCCAGAGACGTTTGTTGCTTAAATAACCTGGAGGGAGCAAACTCTGGGGTTTATCCTTCTGCAGAAGACCATAGAGCTGCCAACAAACCACCAGCAAAATGACTGATATATCATCAGTCAGCTATCGCTCCCCCAATGCTGCTGTATGTGGACTGTGGCTGCTGCATCAGTGAGTGGTCCAGCTAGCTGCAGACAAGGTTTGGGGAATGGCCAGACCATATGTTTCATAAATTTTTTACTATGTTGAAAATCTTCAGTTAACCTAGCCATTCTCCATTTCCCCACAGTAATCTCGTA
>NW_023266133.1:3277-3559 GCF_013103735.1 Etheostoma cragini
GCGCATATTTTAAGTTCTAAAACTATCTAACTTCACAAACATTACCTATTTACAATAACCACGCAACAATCAGATCTCTGTTAACTATTTAAAATGATAAAAATTGTAACCCTCGAGATAGCTTGTGACGTGTTTAAACATGGTTAATTATATCTATTTTATTTTGCATATGTCTAGTTCACTGAAATCAATCATTTTTAGGAGGTCTCAGTCTACAACTAGGCTCCATAACCCTACCAGTCAGATTACCTTGGAACGTTGGTTGCCACTGGTTACCACTGG
>NW_023266133.1:3569-3968 GCF_013103735.1 Etheostoma cragini
GAATCACAGATTTTCCAGCCTCCTGACTGGCACAGCAGAGCAGAGTGGCGCAGCGGAAGCATGCTGGGCCCATAACCCACAGGTCGATGGATCGAAACAATCCTCTGCTAATTGATGTGCTTTGTCTCTGTAAAATCTTTACTTCCAGACTGTCGAAAATTAACAATGCACCTCTGTTTAAAGTGAAATGTCTCCACCTGCTGAAGGGTAAGTTCTTTGTGTTATGTTTATTTCATCCACTAAAATGGAAATTACAGTGCTCATACCAACTGTAAAACCCATAAAAACTGGAGCATTAATACCGTCTAAATACAGTACAATAAAAACTGTAAATTGTGTATGTTTAAAGTGGTTGTTGTGCTGTCTACGATAGCCTGAGGTATAAAAGGGAGAGCATAC
>NW_023266133.1:3978-4402 GCF_013103735.1 Etheostoma cragini
GTGTCACAGGAGGTCTTAGTCTACCACTACACTCCAAAACCCTTCAAATCAGATTACCACAGGAGGCCTTGGTCTACCACTATGATCCATAACCCTATCAGTCAGATCAACTCAGGAGGTCTTAGGCTGAATCTCATTTCTCAAAAAAAGATTTTTCAAAAACTTACTCAAGTAAATGTAACGGAGTAAATGTAACTCATTACTACCAACCTCTGATCTTAAGTCTGTTTTAATGTAGTGTTTCTGTGTTCCTTTTTCATTTGCAACCAGGGTTTAATGGGTAGCAGGGGGATTGGGTAGCCATGATCATGTCATGCAAACAGAGGTAATCTCTGCAACAAAAAGGTGCTGGTGGGATTTGAACCCAGGCTCTCCTGTTTACTAGACAGGCACTTAAACCAACTAAGCCACAGCACCTCCATGA
>NW_023266133.1:4412-4560 GCF_013103735.1 Etheostoma cragini
TGTTAAGTCTTAATCTATCTTTTACCTTGAATAAGCTAAACATACAGTATACTGACTAGCAGTATTGGGCGTAACGTGTTACAAAAGTAACGCAAATAAAGTAATGTATTCCTTTTTGCTTTAACACAGTAATATAATGCATTACTAA
>NW_023266133.1:4781-4965 GCF_013103735.1 Etheostoma cragini
ATTGTAATCTTGCACGACAGGAAAACCTTTAGGAGGCTCTGTAGCTTAGTGGTTAAACCACCTGTCTTGTAAACAGAAGATCATGCGTCCAAATCCCAGCAGTGCCTCATTAACAGTTAATATTTATGTTATCTGCCCTACAAAGAGTGTATATATTTGTTATTTATTTTTGCTGTAGTGCTTA
>NW_023266134.1:0-3618 GCF_013103735.1 Etheostoma cragini
ACCAGCAAATTCCAAAGCACAGAAACTGGCAACATCAAAATGTCTTCACTGGTAATCCCCTTCAGAAACCAGCAAAGTTCAAAGCAAAGAAACTGGCAACTTCAAAGTCTTGACTGGCAATCCTCTTCTGGAACCAACAAAGTTTGTAGCACAGAAACTGGCAACATCAAAATGTCTTCACTCGTAATCCCCTTCAGAAACCAGCAAGGTATGAAGCACAGAAACTAGCAACTTCAAAGTCTTGACTGGCAATCCTCTTCTGGAACCAACAAAGTTTGTAGCACAGAAACTGGCAACATCAAAATGTCTTCACTGGTAATCCCCTTCAGAAACCAGCAAAGTCCAAAGCACAGCAACTAGCAACATCAAAATGTCTTCACTGGTAATCCCCTTCAGACACCAGCAAATTCCAAAGCACAGAAACTGGCAACATCAAAATGTCTTCACTGGTAATCCCCTTCAGACACCAGCAAATTCCGAAGCACAGAAACTGGCAACATCAAAATGTCTTCACTGGTAATCCCCTTCAGAAACCAGCAAGGTATGAAGCATAGAAACTGGCAACTTCAAAGTCTTGACTGGAAATCCTCTTCTGAAACCAACAAAGTTTGTAGCACGGAAACTGGCAACAACAAAATGTCTTCACTGGTAATCCCCTTCAGACACCAGCAAATTCCAAAGCACAGAAAATGGCAACATCTAAATGTCTTCACTGGTAATCCCCTTCAGAAACCAGCGAAGTCCAAAGCACAGCGACTAGCAACATCAAAATGTCTTCACTGGTAATTCTCCTTCAGAAGCCACCTAATTCCAAAGCACAGAAACTAGCAACTTCAAAGTCTTGACTGGCAATACTCTTCTGGAACCAACAAAGTTTGTAGCACAGAAACTGGCAACATCAAAATGTCTTTACTGGTAATCCCCTTCAGACACCAGCAAAGTCCAAAGCACAGCGACTAGCAACATCAAAATGTCTTCACTGGTAATTCTCCTTCAGAAGCCACCTAATTCCAAAGCACAGAAACTAGCAACTTCAAAGTCTTGACTGGCAATACTCTTCTGGAACCAACAAAGTTTGTAGCACAGAAACTGGCAACATCAAAATGTCTTCACTGGTAATCCCCTTCAGAAACCAGCAAGGCATGAAGCACAGAAACTGGCAACTTCAAAATGTCTTCACTGGTAATCCCCTTCAGACACCAGCAAATTCCAAAGCACAGAAACTGGCAACATCAAAATGTCTTCACTGGTAATCCCCTTCAGAAACCAGCGAAGTCCAAAGCACAGAAACTGGCAACATCAAAATGTCTTCACTGGTAATCCCCTTCAGAAACCAGCAAGGTACGAAGCACAGAAACTGGCAACTTCAAAGTCTTGACTGGAAATCCTCTTCTGGAACCAACAAAGTTTGTAGCACGGAAACTGGCAACATCACAATATCTTCACTGGTAATCCCCCTTCAGAAACCACCAAATTCCAAAGCACAGAAACTAGCAACTTCAAAGTCTTGACTGGCAATCCTCTTCTGAAACCAACAAAGTTTGTAGCACGGAAACTGGCAACATCAAAATGTCTTCACTGGTAATCCCCTTCAGACACCAGCAAAGTCCAAAGCACAGCGACTACCAACATCACAATGTCTTCACTGGTAATTCCCCTTCAGAAGCCACCAAATTCCGAAGCACAGAAACTGGCAACTTCAAATGTCTTCACTGGTAATCCCCTTCAGAAGCCACTAAATTCCGAAGCACAGGAACAACAGCAAAGAAACAAGCAACTTTTGCAATCATCTAGTATGGCGTAGGAGTCCACATTTCAGCTCACTCTTACCTTCTGGACCTAAGGTCTTCAACACTCCGACCAACGACTCGACATGCAATCCTCTTCAGGAAATGACAAAGTCCAAAGCACTGAAGTTGGAAACTTCAAGTCTTCACTGGAAACTCTCTTGAGGAAACGGCAAATTCCAAAGCACAGAAACTGGCAACTTCAAAGTCTTGACTGGCAATCCTCTTCTTGAACCGACAATGTTTGTAGCACAGAAACTGGCAACTTTAAAGACTTAACTGGCAATAGTCTTCAGGAAATTGCAATGACCCCATGACAGAAACTGGCAACTTCAAAATCTCTGCACGAAGGCTCTAACTGGAGCTACACAGTGAAGTTCTGGAGCATGAATTCAGGTTGTGGGTTGCGGAAAATATCTCAAAGGGCAACTTACTGTGTAGACGTGCTATATGACATTCACATTTTCTCCTTCTTAACATCAAGGAAGTGTTGAAGAACTGGCAAAGAAACAGCAAAAAGATGGACGAGGAAGTAGCAAAAAACTGGAAAAGAGTTGGTGACAAACAGCGAGGGCAACAGCAAAGAAACAGGCAACTTTTGCAGTCATCTAGTATGGTGTAGGAGTCCACATTTCAGCTCACTCTTAGCTTTTTGGACCTAGGGTCTTCCGCACTCGGACCAACAACTGAACATGCAAAGCAAGTTTCTCAAAGCCAACAGCGTCACCACATCTGGTGAATCCATAAAACTGGCAACTTCAAAGTCTTGACTGGCAACTCTCTTCAGGAAATGGCAAATTCCAAAGCACAGAAACTGGCAACTTCAAAGTCTTAACTGGTAATACCCTTCAGAAACCAGCAAAGTCCAAAGCACAGAAACATGGAGTGCCGTACTGGAGCAAATCGGTGAAGTCCTGAACCATGAATGCGGCACGTTGGTTGCGGAACATACAGCGGTGAAAGTCTAACCTCATCTCAAAGAACAAGAACTTACTGTGTAGGTGAGCAACATCCACATTGTCCCGTTGTGAACATCAAGGAAGAGTTGAAGAAAAAATTGGCAAAGAACCGGTAACAAAACGGCGACGGCAACAGCAAAGAAACAGGCAACTTTTGCAGTCATCTAGTATTTCGTAGGAGTCCACATTTCGGCTCACTCTTACCTTCTGGACTTCAACAGTCCGACATGCAATCCTCTTCAGGAAATGACAAAGTCCAAAGCACAGAAACATGGCAACTCGTACGGGAGCAAATCGGTGAAGTCCTGAACCATGAATGCGGCACGTCGGTTGCGGAACATACAGCGGTGAAAGTCTAACCTCATCTCAACAAACAAGAACTTACTGTGTAGGTGGGCAACATCCACATTGTCCCGTTGTTAACATCAAGGAAGAGTTGAAGAAAAAATTGGCAAAGAACCGGTAACAAAACGGCGACGGCAACAGCAAAGAAACAGGCAACTTTTGCAGTCATCTAGTATTTTGTAGGAGTCCACATTTCGGCTCACTCTTACCTTCTGGACTTATGTGGGCAACATCCACATTGTCCCCAAAGAACTGGTGACGAACGGCAACGGCAAACCAAAACAATTGTGACAACACGGTGTCATGAACCAGCTCAAAGTTACCACAAAAACACGGCAAATCACAGATAATCAAGTTTTAACCCTCTATTGCATGTTGTTGCTAAATGGCAAGAAATTCTTCTTCTTAGTGTTTTTCACAATAAACCATTTAAAAAGCATTGGTTTTTTTTTGTTTGATTGTGTAAATATGTCTTTTATTTTGAAGTGGTACTCATTTGATGACTTCACATACCCACAGAATCCTGT
>NW_023266134.1:3653-7780 GCF_013103735.1 Etheostoma cragini
CCCCCTTTTCCGGACATGTGCCACACTAAAGCTCAGGTTCCAGGATCAGCCAAAATTTAGTTGTTTTTCTAAATTCTAGAAGCATTTTGTTGAAGAAAAAAAAAAAGAAAATTCAACTGTTATCTGGAATAAGTCAACTTTAATTTTTCATCATTTAAACCTGTTAAAATGTTGTATTTTCTCTGTAAAAAAGGCTAAAATTAATGTGTTGCCATATGGCAACATTATGCAAATATTGATGTAAAATGTGTATATTTAGCCTAATGAGCTCAGATTGAATTACCATAACTTTAAAAGACTCTAACACTATGTTCGCAATTATTTATAATATTTTAAAAGAAAAACATAAAACGTATTTATATTATGTTATTCCAGCAATTCTGTAATTAATATATTGTCTAAATTATTAATTACACACTAATGCAAATGAATTGCTCACCAATAACAATGAGTAAATATTTCAATAAAAGCATGTTTTTAAAGAGATAATGGCTTTTTCGGCACTTTCCACGAATGCTCGTTGTTGGTAACAAATTACCCCCCCCCCCACTTCAACTTTTTTTTTTTTGCAATTGCAATTGCAATTGCATTATTTTAAGCATCCGGGAGTAATGAAAAAAAAAAAAAAACATCAAAATATTTTTTCCATTTTTAAAAAATAATTCATGCAATAGAGGGTTAAATACACATCAAGTTTACTTAATCAGAAATTGAATCTTACTTCAACATCACAGGAACAGCTGGCGAGGAACCGGAGAGGAACCCACGAGGAACTGGTGAGGAACCCACGAGGAACCCACGAGGAACCGGCAGCAACTGGCAAATAACGAAATGTAATCAGGATGCGCAAAAACACTGCTCTCATACACACACAAAAACACACACACACACAAACACACACACAAACACAGACACACACTCACTCACTTAAAACCTGCAGCTAAAGTAACTCTCTCCCACGCACACACACACACACAAACACACACACACACACACACACACTGCTCTCACACACACAATTAAAACCTGCAGCCAAAGCAACTAAACTCTTACACACACACACACACACACACACACACACACACACACACTTTAGCTGCTAGTTTGAATGTAATAAGATTTTTATACACACACACACGCACGCACATTAAAATTTGCAGCTAGAGTACCTTATTTATTACACACACACACACACAAACACACGCAAACTTAAGCTGCAAGTTTTGTAACTTAATTTTTACACACACGTGCATGCGCATACACACACTAAAACTAGCATATTTTAGCGTAACACTCACACACATATGCACATAGGTATTACATACACATTATGCCACTGTATAACATACGCTGACGCAGCATTTTAAGCTAACACAATTAGCAACATTTTTAATATTGTTCACCAAAACAGTAAATTAACAGACACACACACAAACTTACAGATACATTATAATTATAGCATTACTGTTACACCAAACAACATGTGAAAATATGCACTTATATCAGAAAATCACATCCAAAAAAGTACATTTTCAATTATTGTGACGCTCCAATAACGCTAGCTTAATTAGCTACATGCTAAGTCACTAGTGGCTAGGCTACTGTAAGGTGAAGCTAACAAACATTTACACATTATATAAATTAACCTTAACACACACATGTATACCTCGTAGGCTGCTTAACACGTTATGGAAGCTACGTCTCTGCTCTTGTATTTATTCCTTTATATTTAGGTTTGGTAGGCTAATTTATAAAAATGAGAGCTCAAGCTATTAGCTAGCTAGCATAAACATATTCTCCGTCATCTCCGCCGTCAAATGCGTGAATTAATAATGGAGTGTAACCGCTAACAATAGTAATTACCGATAATAATTTAGCCTCAAGAAATATCTTTATTGTGTTAACGGGTAAAAGACAAAAATAGCAAGATATTAAAATTTGGAACCGACGCTAACTAGTTAGCTAGCCCGAGCTAACTAGGCTCGCTAGCTGACGTTGGCTAACCGACGCTAACTAGTTAGCTAGCCTGAACTCGCAAGCTGACGTCAACTAACCGAGGCCAACTAGTTAGCTAGCCTGAACTCGCTTGCTGACGTCAGCTAACCGAGGCCAACTAGTTAGCTAGCCTGAACTCGCTAGCTGACGTCAACTAACCGAGGCCAACTAGTTAGCTAGCCTGAACTCGCTAGCTGACGTCAACTAACCGAGGCCAACTAGTTAGCTAGTCTGAACTCGGTTGCTGACGTCAGCTAACCGAGGCCAACTAGTTAGCTAACCTGAACTCGCTAGCTGACGTTAGCTAACCGACGCTAACTAGTTAGCTAGCCCGAACTCGCTAGGCTTGTTAGCCCACGTAAGCTAACCGACGCTAAGTAGCTAGCTAGCCAGAGCTCGCCAGCTAACGTAAGCTAACCGACGCTAAGTAGCTAGCCAGCCAGAGCTCGCCATTGAATTGACGTTATTCATTCAGACATTTTTTTGACGTTATTCATATTCATTTATTTTAAGAAGTATATTAATATTTTAAATATATTTTATTTCATTGTTTAACCGTCTTAAAGTGTCTTATTACTTACCGGAGAGATGTCTACGGTGGAGGTCAAGGCGTCGTGTGTCCTTCTGTCAAGAGAATAGCGGACTTCAACTTCAAAGGCCCGGTTCCGACTTCAAAGGGCCGGTTCCGACATCAAAGGCCCGGTCCCCACATCAAAGGCCCGGTCCCCACATCAAAGGCCCGGTCCCGACTTTCTCTTTTTCTCCGTTTTTTTAATTGCAAAGTATCTAGAAAATTATATATATATTTTTTTTAAATGTAATTCTTTATTGCAAAGTTTCCAGGAAACTATATAAAAATATTTTTTTATATAGTTTTTTTTTTTTTTAACAGTACACAAATATGTAATATATTTTGTATATATATCATTGCCAAGGATGTGTATATCTGTGATATAGGCTATACTACAGGTATTTAGATAATATAGTATATATCAGACAGCAATAATAATAATGCTATAATAATACTACTACTAATAAATACTATGTAGTATGACACACACACATACAGAGACACAAACACACACGTGTCACACACATATATATATATATATATACATATATATATATATATATATATATATATATATATATTACTGTCTGAGTCTGATTGATATCTTATCATTCAGAAATTTTTTTTTCCAATGTCAATGTCATTTACAAATCAGTATCACACACACACACACACACACGCACGCACGCACCCACACACACACACACACACACACACACACCACCTGAGCATGTATGTGTAGTTCAGGCCTGTGTGTAATGTGTGTAATAACAAAAGAGTCTAAATTGTAATTTTTCCCTTGCAGGACTAATAAAGTATACATTATTATTATTATAATTATTATAATTATTATAATTATTATTAATATAATTATTAATGTTATTATTATTATTATTAATAATATAATTATAACATGTGGAATGCAATTTCTTTCTAAAACAAGGCTTGTGTGTTCTTATTATTTTGAGAATATTGAGAGAAAAAAAACTGAAATAAGCAAAAAAATTAAGAAAATACATATAAATAAAGAGCATGTTCGTGTGTCTGGTGTCACTAAAATACTATTTTTTTCATAACTGAACGTTGATAAAAGCTCCCTGATGTCCTCCAGACGGATGAAGGGATCATTCTGTTAAAAGAAAGAAGAAATAAAGAAAGAAAGAGGAAATAAAGAGCCTCTGGTCAGACGAGTTAGACAGGAATCAGATAAATGTTCTAATATTATGGTTAAGTGATGACAAGACAAAGTCAGCGTTTTATTGCTGTAACACAGAGAAAAACACTTTTACTTCCATTTTGTCTCATCAATCTCCGGCTATACTGAATGTATTTATATATATTATATATATATATATATATATATATATATTATATATTTTATATTTTCATCTGCTTCCAAGAAAAGGTGAGAATAGAACAACGGAACATTTAACCAGAAAGAAGAAGAATAGGTCGGAAATAGGAGTAAAAACGTTGAAAAAAGACACAAACTTCAAAAAAAGGAAATAAAAACTTAAAAAAAACGAGGAAGGCAACGCTAGGGCAAATAAAAAAATCCCAA
>NW_023266135.1:0-2896 GCF_013103735.1 Etheostoma cragini
ATATCTCCACATACAGTGTAACCAATGGTAAAGTTCTTCTTTGTGTGTTTGTGTTCAGCGGCCATGATGTGGACGGTGGGGATGGCGAGCCCGGCGGACGCTCAGCGCTCCGGACACGAAACAGGTCCAACATCGCAACACAAAATTCCCTTCCAGGACAATCAAAATAATCTGTAAAATGCATTTAAAGGCCTAATAATCTAAGATCTAGCCCGCTTCAACTTCAGCAGAGGTCTAATGCGTGTGCTCAAAGGCTTTAACAGAGTTCATCATGTAACATTACAACTAGAATATATCTCTAGGGTTAGAATCTGAGTTGATCAGTTTGGTGTGATTCTGGTCTCCAGATGGGTTAAAGGGCCCATATTATATTAAAATCTGGGGGTTATTCTGTGTCTCCGGAGCTTCCACACTGAGACATGGAAACCTATTCTGGTCCAACCTCAACAAACAGTTATAAACCTTAAGATGAGCATAGTGTGGGCCCTTTAACCTCCACTATTTTGTTTTCCAGACGAGGAGGCGGGGCAGAGCGGCAGGGGGGCGGAGCCTGAGAGACGTCCGCCCCGAACGCTGGAAGACAGCGAGCTGGAGGAAGACCGTAAGTTCACTAACGCTGAGTTCACTGTCTGTGGGAAACTAACGCTGTGTTCACTGTCTGTGGGAAACTAACGCTGTGTTCACTGTCTGTGGGAAACTAACGCTGCTTTCACTGTCTGTGGGAGACTTATGCTGCGTTCACTGTCTGTGGGAAACTAATGCTGCGTTCACTGTCTGTAGGAGGAGTGAAGCTCGGCCTCGGGGATTTCATCTTCTACAGCGTTCTGGTTGGAAAGGCTGCAGCGACCGGCGGAGACTGGAACACGACGCTCGCCTGCTTCGTCGCCATTCTTATCGTACGTTGTAGTTTGTTTGTTTCCCCCAGATCTAAAACGCTTCCGATCAAACACGCTGTATCACATCATAAAGAACAAGTGTTAGATGTGTAAATCAAATCGCACATTAAAATAACTGAATGAATAGAAAGAAGTCTCTTTAAATAATAAACTAACAAGATGTAGTGACGCCTGAAGGCAACGCCCTTCATTCATTGGTTGTATCTTTACACGTTCAGCCTCTTCAGAGTCTAGAGTCCCTCACCTTCTCCATGTCTGTCTTTCCATCTGTCTGTCCCTCTGTCTGTCTGTGTCTCAGGGTCTGTGCCTGACGCTGCTGCTGCTCGCCATCTTTAAGAAGGCTCTGCCGGCGTTGCCCATCTCCATCACCTTTGGCCTGGTCTTCTACTTCTCCACGGACTTCCTGGTTCAGCCCTTCATGGACAGCCTGGCTGCCAACCAGTTCTACATCTGAGAGCAAGACCCAACCCCTCTCATCTGAGAGCCAGACCCAACCCCTCTCATCTGAGAGCAAGACCCCTCCTCGCCATCCAAGAGCAAGACCCAACCCCTCTCATCTGAGAGCAAGCTCCACCCCCTCATCTGAGAGCAAGCTCCACCCCCTCATCTGAGAGCCAGAACCAACCCCTCTCATCTGAGTGCAAGCCCCGCCCCCCCTCATCTGAGAGAAAGCCCCACAACCTATCATCTGAGAGCAAGGTCTACACCCCCTCATTTGAGAGCAAGACCCACCCCCTTGCCATCATCACTGCGCCCCCCCCCCTGCAGGGCCGGGGTCAATTTATGGATTACACACAGACTACTTCCTGTCTCCTACCTAACTCGTCTGAAACCACAGGAAGTGACCGGCAGACGACTAGTTCCAACACTACGTGGTCATGCGGTGCGTTTGCTGTCCTCGCTGCCGTTAGAGACGGACGGTTTACTGTAACTGAGACCAGCTTATTGGTTGGTTCCTCTGGACGCTGATTTGCATATTTAAAGTTGTATTAATCTATATCTAAAATAATAGAGTGTCTGTGAGGGTCTCCGTCATCCAGCTCAGTTATTCATCAAGATCCACAGGACTCGGGGGTGGGGGGCTCCTTATTTTAAGGAGGAACATTTATTTATGATCATGTTATTTTGGGTCATTTAAAAGAACATTGATATATGACAACATGAGGGTTAAGCATTAAGATCAATTTCAATGTATATATTTTGTAGTAATAATGACTCAGGTGTAGTTTTGCTTCATCTCCTGTGTAATAACGTCTGAAGGATCAATAAAATACTCCAACTTTACCTTTTGGATAACTTTTACTTCCACTTCCTGTCAGCCTCAGCGGTTTTCAGAATAAAAGCTCCAATCTCTGCAACTTTGACATAAACCTTTTTATCTGTAATACATTTCCGTTTTAATCTTTCATTGTTGTGATTCTGAATAAAGAGTCGGACTCCGTATATATCTCAGGGAAACAGGAAAAGATTATTTTTATTCCTCTTTTTAATCAACTTACTAATAAACTGACTAACAGAGAGAAGGACACAGTGAGACACGGAGACACAGGGAGAGAGACAGACACGGAGACACATGGAGAGAAACACAGAGAGAGACGGACACAGTGAGACACTGACAGAGAGAGACGGACACAGAGAGAGAGACGGACACAGTGAGACACGGAGATTTCCATTCACATCAACAGGTTTATTCTGGACTTAAAAAACAAAACAAAGACAAGCTGGAGGGTTTAGGTCCTCTCCTCAAACTGGGACTTGTTCTTCAGCAGGAAGGCAGCCAGGTACTCGATGGGGTTGGGGGGCCTGCAACAGAGGACAGAGGACACAGAGGACATGAGACAGTCTGCAACAGAGGACACTGCCTGCATGAGACACTGCAACAGAGGACACTGCCTGCATGAGACACTGCAACAGAGGACACTGCCTGCATGAGACACTGCAACAGAGGACACAGTCTACATGAGACACTGCAACAGAGGACACAGCCTGCATGAGACACT
>NW_023266136.1:0-1490 GCF_013103735.1 Etheostoma cragini
ACAAATACTACAACTACTACTGTTAACTCTACAACTACTACAACTACTGCTGTTAACTCTACAAATACTACAACTACTGCTGGTAACTCTACAACTACGACAACTACTACTGTTAACTCTACAACTACTACAACTACTGCAGTTAACTCTACAAATACTACAACTACTGCTGTTAACTACAACTACTACAACTACTACTGTTAACTACAACTACTACAACTACTACTGTTAACTCTACAAATACTACAACTACTACTGTTAACTACTACAACTACTACAACTACTGCTGTTAACTACAACTACTACAACTACTACTGTTAACTCTACAAATACTACAACTACTACTGTTAACTCTACAACTACTACAACTACTACTGTTAACTCTACAAATACTACAACTACTACTGTTAACTCTACAAATACTACAACTACTACTGTTAACTCTACAAATACTACAGCTACTGCTGTTAACTCTACAACTACAACAACTACTACTGTTAACTCTACAAATACTACAACTACTACTGTTAACTCTACAACTACTACAACTACTACTGTTAACTCTACAACTACTACAACTACTACTGTTAACTCTACAAATACTACAACTACTGCTGTTAACTCTACAAATACTACAACTACTACTGTTAACTCTGCAACTACTACAACTACTACTGTTAACTCTACAATACTACAACTACTACTGTTAACTCTACAACTACTACAACTACTACTATTAACTCTACAACTACTACAACTACTACTGTTAACTCTACAAATACTACAACTACTACTATTAACTCTACAACTACTACAACTACTACTGTTAACTCTACAAATACTACAACTACTACTGTTAACTCTACAAATACTACTGTTAACTCTACAAATACTACAACTACTACTGTTAACTCTACAAATACTACAACTACTATAGTAGTTTGTATAGTAGTAGTAGTATAGTATTTGTAGAGTTAACAGTAGTATTTGTAGTAGTTGTAGTAGTTGTAGAGTTAACAGTAGTAGTTGTAGTAGTTGTAGAGTTAACAGTAGTAGTTGTAGTATTTGTAGAGTTAATAGTAGTAGTTGTAGTAGTTGTAGAGTTAACAGTATACTATTAACTCTACAAATACTACAAATACTACCGTTAACTCTACAAATACTACAGTAGTAGTTGTAGTATTTGTAGCTGAGTGGTGTTCAGTGTCAGGACAAATGAGTTTTTTCTTCTTGATCGAATAATTCTTCAAAGACAAAAAAACACACACAAACACACAAACACGTACATACACACAAAAACACGTACACACACGTGTGCACACACACAGACACACACAAAAACACGTAAACACACGTGTGCACACACACAGACACAAACTAACACAAACACACACACTAACACACACAGTCACATGTACACTACCATATCGGTTTTTAGTTGAATATCATAAAAAAGCACAACAAATATTTACATCTATACATCTCCCCCC
>NW_023266137.1:0-4516 GCF_013103735.1 Etheostoma cragini
CAGGTGTTGGTCCAGGTGTTGGTCCATGCAGCCAGGTGTTGGTCCAGGTGTTGGTCCATGCAGCCAGGTGTTGGTCCATGCAGCCAGGTGTTGGTCCAGATGTTGGTCCAGGTGTTGGTCCAGGTGTTGGTCCAGGTGTTGGTCCAGGTGTTGGTCCCATGCAGACTCTCACGTGCTCCCGCTGTCCCCCAGGTGGAGCAGCGGTCTGTGCAGCAGGTAGGTAGGTATGATTTATATTAAATATAAAATTAAAAGGAAACAACGTGAAGATTTTATTTAAGTAAAGTTAAATATTTTGGGGAGAAGTCGGAACATTATGAGACGATTATTATACACAGTAGTTATTATTATTTCTTTTAATATTGCTATCTTTATAATGTCTTTTATCTCTAAACTGCTGGAAGGAGTCCACCCAAAATGATTAACAAAAAATAAGTCTACACATTGGATTTGCACTACGTTTATTTTGAAGGGCCATGTTTTTGACCGGAAGTGTCTTCCTGTGTGTCCTCACTGTGTGGGGCTTGACGGAGCGGCAGTCTGTGCGGAAGTTCTTTCATCCTGCAGGAGGAGAAGAAGAAGAAGAAGAAGAGAGGCTTCTTCTTCGTCTCGACTGAACGCAACAAGCCGCCGGAACCGTCCGGACCCCCGGGACTCTCACACACCCGCGGCCGACAACAGAGCGTCTCCGCCGGCCTCCGGACCCACGGTGAGTCGGGGGTTTCTCCCCGGTCCCGGAGCCGCCTGCCCGGGGGAAACGGCCTGCTGGGTGCGGGGTGTGTGGCAGAGACTGTGCGGGGGTGGCGGGACTTGCGGGAGAGCAAAAGTCAGATCACTTAACTCCGTCCAGCTAGCAGCAACACCACTTACTACATCCGGTTTGATTATTTTGGAAAATAAGAGTTTTCTAGTGGGATTATTACTATAATTTATCTATATGGAAATTTAGCTTTAATGTACAAAGCTTTGAGTAATTATAAAAAACTGGAATTTAATGTGATTGTTTCGCTCTTTTTCACGGTTTTGAACTCATTAATATGAGTCACTTTTATTACGTTTTTGTAACGTTTTTTCAAAGTTTATGGCGCTTTTTTAGATTTATATACACACATATACACAGACACACAAACACACATATATACACACACATGCAGAGACACACACAAATATATACAGACACACACACACATATATAGACACACACATATACACAGACACACACACATATATACACACACATGCACAGACACACACATATACACAGACACACACACACATATATATACACACACATGCACAGACACACAAATATATACACAGGCACACACACACACACACACATATATACACACACATGCACAGACACACACACACATATAGACACACACATATACACAGACACACACACATATATACACACACACATGCACAGACACACACACATATATAGACACACACATATACACAGACACACACACGTATATACACAGACACACACATATACACAGACACACACACATATGTACACACACATGCACAGACACACACATATACACAGACGTGCACAGAGACACACACACATATATATACACACATATACACAGACAGACACACACACACACACACACACACACACACACACATATATGTAATATATCGATTTAATTTGTTTTCTTATCTTTCTACGCTGTTGCTGCTTTTTTACGTTTATTTAGCCGTTTTTACTTTAATCGCATTGCCTTGGTTGTGGTTTTATTTCCCGACTGTCCTACTGTTTCAATATCGAGGGTTGTCTTGTTTTATTTTGAAGGTCTATCCACCGTAATTTCCTGTCTGTGCGATGCTAGTCACCGCTAGCTTCACGAAGCTAACCGCCGTAAGCTCCATTTTAGCTCGGTCGGCCTCTCCCTTCTTGTTCTTTAACCCGGGTTATTCTTTAACCCGGGTTGTTCTTTAACCCGACGCGTTTTCTAACCTGTTCACACTCACCTTTGCACACGGCTCACCCCTCCTTACCGCTATACTGCGCATGCCCAGTGACCGTACACCGACTCACTGGCTGCTGGAGGATTGTTTACAAAGTGGTTTATATCAAAATTACACACACACACACACACACACACACACATACACGCACACACACACACATACACACACAGACAGACAGACAGACAGACACATTTAAATATATATACACACACACACACAGACACAGACAGACACATTTAAATATATATACACACATACACACACACACACACACACATATAAATATATATACACACACACACACATATAAATATATATACACACACACACACAGAGACACACACATATACACAGACTTCTAACCCCTCCCTCTGTTGCCAGGGCGATGGCGAGGCCGAGCCACAGCGACCACGTCCTCCAGCAGCTCAACAACCAGCGTGAGTGGGGCTTCCTGTGCGACTGCCTCATCGCCATCGGCGACACGTACTTCCGCGCCCACCGCGCCGTGCTGGCGGCGTGCAGCTCCTACTTCCGCATGATGTTCATCCGCGACGGCGCCGCCGCCGCCACCGCCGGCCGCCTGGACCTCAGCAACATGGCCATCAGCGCCGAGTGCTTCGACCTCATCCTGCAGCTCATGTACCTCGGCCGCATCGTCGTCGGGGGTTACGAGTTCGGCGAGCTGAAGGCGTCCATGGCGACCCTGCAGATGTACTACATCCCCGACTCGCTGGACGACCTGCGCGACATCCGCAGCGCCAACATCGCGCCGTCGTCCTCCGCGTCTTCCTCCAGCGGCGCCGGCGCCGGGAAGATGATGTTCGGCGTGCGCATGTACGAGCAGCCAAGAACCGCCGGCGCCACCGGCGACGCCGCAGCCGCACCTGAAGCGGAGCGGCTACCGAAAGCCGTGAGCAGCAGCAGCAGCAGCAGCGGGCGCCAGGCGGGCACTAGCAGACCCGAGGGCGCCGCCACGCCGATGTTGGCGGCGGCGCCGCTGCCGGACGGCGCCGGGGATCAGCCGTGTGACTTGAGGAAGCGCCCGAGCGGGAGGGGCTCGGCGCTGAAGGAGCGCCCACGCTTCGGGCGCACGTACACGTGCGACGACTGCGGGTTTGTGTTCAGCTGCGAGAAACTGTTGATCGAACACATCCTGACGTGCACCAACCGGAAGGCGTTCCACCGGCCGCGGGCCGGCGGCGACGCCGAGAGCTCGGCGTCCGAGAGCGTGGAGGAGCACCAGCGGCTGAAAGGCGAGGACGAGTCGGAGCGAGACGGCGAGCTCGTGAGCGTCAAGACGGAGCCGGAGGAAAACCTCTTCCCCGACATCGAGATGGTCCGCGTGGGCGAGCACGCCGCCAGAGAGCGCCGCGCCCGCGAGCCGGAGCCCGGCGCATCGGGGCTGGACGCCGGCGGCGGCGAGGCGTTGGAAGGACACGTGTCGAGCGGCGAAGACCCGGGAATCCCCGCGAAGCTTCGTAGAGTCAAAGAGGAGACGCAGGACGGCGGCGGCGGCGCCCCGTGCGAGCTGTGCGGCGCGCCTTTGACGGAGGAGGACACGGCGTCCCACTACCTGTCCAACCACATGGGGAACATCTGCGCCTGCGGACGCTGCGGACGCGTCCTCATCAAAGGACGACAGCTGCAGGAGCACGCCGAGCGCTGCGGAGACACACAAGGTAGGATTGACCCGGGGGGGGGGGTCCTTCTTTCCTTCCAACACGGGGGTAAATGTCTCTATATTATGTATTATATATTATTATTATTGATCATGCTTAACGTTGTCCCGCCCTTGCCCCCCCGACAGGAGGCGAGTCGGACTCCCCCGGCGAGGACGAGGCGTCTCTACCGGAGGACCCGTCGGGGGTGGAGGACGTGGACCTGGCGTGCCCCCACTGCGGCGCCCTCTTCCAGAGCGAGAGCCTGGCGTTGGAGCACACCCTGTCCTGCCACGAGGACCTCCTGCGCCCGCCGCTGCTGGACGACGGCGCCCCCCCCCCCGGGGAACCGGACCACCGCCGCAAACACTTCTGCAGCATCTGCGGCAAAGGCTTCTACCAGCGGTGCCACCTGCGGGAGCACTACACCGTGCACACCAAGGAGAAGCAGTTCAGCTGCCAGACCTGCGGGAAGCAGTTCCTGCGCGAGCGCCAGCTGCGCCTGCACACCGACATGCACCGCGGCATGGCGCGCTACGTCTGCCCCGTCTGCGACCAGGGCACCTTCCTCAAGCACGACCACGTGCGTCACATGATCTCCCACCTGGCGGCCGGCGAGACCATCTGCCAGGTGTGCTTCCAGATCTTCCCCGGCGGCGAGCAGCTGGAGACGCACATGGACGTGCACCTGTACATCTGCGGCGTCTGCGGGGAGAAGTTCCGCCTTCGGAAAGACATGCGGAGCCACTACAACGCCAAGCACACCCGGAGGCTGTAGGGGCCCCTACACCAGCCCAACACCCCCTGGAGGCTGTAGGGGCCCCCCATTACCACCCGGAGGCTGTAGGGGCCCCTACACCACCCGGAGG
>NW_023266139.1:0-2419 GCF_013103735.1 Etheostoma cragini
ACAGACAGAAAACTGACAGAAAACAGACTCAAAACAGACAGAAAACTGACAGAAAACAGACTCAAAACAGACAGAAAACTAACTCAAAACAGACAGAAAACTGACAGAAAACAGACTCAAAACAGACAGAAAACTGACTCAGAACAGACAGAAAACAGACTCAAAACAGACAGAAAACTGACAGAAAACTGACTCAAAACAGACAGAAAACAGACTCAAAATTGACAGAAAACGGACAGAAAACTGACTCAGAACAGACAGAAAACAGACTCAAAACAGACAGAAAACTGACAGAAAACAGACTCAAAACAGACAGAAAACTGCCTCAAAACTGACTCAAAACAGAAAGAAAACTACCTCAAAACAGAAAGAAAACTACCTCAAAACAGACAGAAAACTGTGTCAATACTGACAGAAAACCGACTCAAAACAGACAGAAAACTGACAGAAAACTGCCTCAAAACAGAGAGAAAACTGCCTCAAAACAGAGAGAAAACTGCCTCAAAACTGCCTCAAAACAGACAGAAAACTGACTCCAAACTGACTCAAAACAAACAGAAAACTACCTCAAAACAGACAGAAAACTGCCTCAAAATGGACAGAAAACGGACAGAAAACTGACAGAAAACTGACAGAAAACTAACTCAAAACTGACAGAAAACTGACTCAAAACTGACTCAAAACAGAAAGAAAACTACCTCAAAACAGACAGAAAACTGTGTCAATACTGACAGAAAACAGACTCAAAACAAACAGAAAATTAACTCAAAACAGACAGAAAACTGACAGAAAACAGACTCAAAACAGACAGAAAACTGACAGAAAACAGACTCAAAACAGACAGAAAATTGCCTCAAAACTGACTCAAAACTGACTCAAAACAGAAAGAAAACTACCTCAAAACAGAAAAAAAACTACCTCAAAACAGACAGAAAACTGTGTCAATACTGACAGAAAACAGACTCAAAACAGACAGAAAACTGACAGACAACTGCCTCAAAACAGACAGAAAACTGCCTCAAAACAGAGAGAAAACTGCCTCAAAACTGCCTCAAAACAGACAGAAAACTGACTCCAAACTGACTCAAAACAAACAGAAAACTACCTCAAAACAGACAGAAAACTGCCTCAAAACAGATAGAAAACTGCCTCAAAACAGACAGAAAACTGCCTCAAAACGGACAGAAAACGGACAGAAAACTGACAGAAAACTACCAGAAAATTGCCTCAAAACTGACTCAAAACAGAAAGAAAACTACCTCAAAACAGACAGAAAACTGTGTCAATACTGACAGAAAACAGACTCAAAACAGACAGAAAACTGACACAAAACAGACTCAAAACAGACAGAAAACTGACAGAAAACTAACAGAAAAAAGGCAGAAAACTGCCTCAAAATTGACTCAAAACAGACAGAAAACTGCCTCAAAACAGACAGACAACAGCCTCAAAACAGACAGAAAACTGCCTCAAAACTGACAGAAAACTGACAGAAAACTGACTCAAAACTGACAGAAAACAGACAGAAAACTGTGTCAAAACAGACAGAAAACTGACAGAAAACAGACTCAAAACAGACAGAAAACAGACTCAAAACAGACAGAAAACTGACAGAAAACAGACTCAAAACAGACAGAAAACTGCCTCAAAACTGTCACAAAACTGAGAGAAAACTGACTCAAAACAGACAGAAAACTGACAGAAAACTGACTCAAAACAGACAGAAAACAGACTCAAAACAGACAGAAAACTGACAGAAAACAGACTCAAAACAGACAGAAAACTGACACAAAACTGAGAGAAAACTGACTCAAAACTGCCTCAAAACAGACAGAAAACTAAAACAGACAGAAAACAGACAGAAAACAGACTCAAAACAGACAGAAAACCGACAGAAAGCTGACTCAAAACAGACAGAAAACAGACAGAAAACTGCCTCAAAACAGACAGAAAACTACCTCAAAACAGACAGAAAACTGTGTCAAAACAGACAACAGCCTCAAAACAGACATAAAACTGCCTCAAAACTGACAGAAAACTGACTCCACACTGCCTCAAAACTGACAGAAAACAGACTCAAAACTGACTCAAAACAGACAGAAAACTGTGTCAAAACAGACAGAAAACTGACAGAAAACAGACTCAAAACAGACAGAAAACAGACTCAAAACAGACAGAAAACTGACAGAAAACAGACTCAAAACAGACAGAAAACTGCCTCAAAACTGTCACAAAACTGAGAGAAAACTGACTCAAAACAGACAGAAAACTGACAGAAAACTGACTCAAAACAGACTCAAAACAGACAGAAAACTGACACAAAACTGAGAGAAAACTGACTCAAAACTGAGAGAAAACTGACTCAAAACAGACAGAAAACTGACAGAAAACTGCCTCAAAACAGACAGAAAACTGACAG
>NW_023266140.1:0-1832 GCF_013103735.1 Etheostoma cragini
AACAGGGACGTTGTAGAGCGTCCTCTGGTGGACAGACTATGCAACGCCATCATTAACAGGGACGTTGTAGAGCGTCCTTCTCTATTAATCTGTCTGTCTCTGTCCCCCTGTCCCCCCCAGGCTGCGACCCCCCTGAGCTGCCACTGCCTGCTGTCCCGGGAGTTCGAGCGGGTCGGCCTGCTGCGGTACCGGGCCATGCTGGACCCGCAGCAGTGGAGGGACGCGTACTTCGTCCTGCAGAAGTCCAACCTCTTCATCTGTCCCCGCACGGACGGGGCGGCCGAGGACATCATCAACCTGAAGCGCCTGCAAGAGCTCAGTCAGTACACACTACACACTACTACACACAGATACACACTACTTTACACTACAGATACACACTACTACACACACTACACACTACTACACACAGATACACACTACTACACTACTACTACTACTACTACTTCAGATACACACCCCTACACACTACTACACACTACCAATACACACTACTATACACTACCAATACACACTACTATACACTACCAATACACACTACTATACACTACAGATACACACTACTACACACAGATACACACTACAACACACTACCGATACACACTACTTTACACTACAGATACACACTACTACACACAGTTACACACTACTATACACTACAGATACACACTACTACACACAGATACACACTACTACACACTACAGATACACACTACTATACACTACAGATACACACTACTATACACTACAGATACACACTACTACACACAGATACACACTACTACACACTACAGATACACACTACTACACACAGATACACACTACAACACACTACCGATACACACTACTATACTCTACAGATACACACTACTACACACAGATACACACAGATACACACCCCTATACACTACTACACACAGATACACACTACTACACACTACTACACTACAGATACACACTACTACACACAGATACACACAGATACACACCCCTATACACTACTACACACAGATACACACTACTACACACTACTACACACTACTACACACAGATACACACTACAGCTGTACCTATCCACTGGGGTTTTTAGGGTTAATAGTTGTGTGTGTGTATGTGTGTGTGTGTGTGTGCATGTGTGTGTGTGTGTGTGTGTGTGTGTGTGTGTGCATGTGTGTGTGTGTGTATGTGTGTGTGTGTGTGTATGGGTGTTGAAGGTGTTGCCACGGAGACGGAGAACAACGAGAAGAAAGACATCCTGGTGTTGGTGGAGAAGGGAAGGTGAGACGAAGACTTTCTGGTTGTTTTTATCACAAGTTGTAGTGTTTCTGTGTTTCCTGTCTGTCTTCCTGATGATGTAACTTCCTGTCTGTCCCCTGGGTGATGTAACTTCCTGTCTGTCCCCTTGGTGATGTAACTTCCTGTCTGTCCCTGGTGATGTAACTTCCTGTCTGTCCCTGGTGGTGTAACTTCCTGTCTGTCCCTGGTGGTGTAACTTCCTGTCTGTCCCTGGTGGTGTAACATGAGGCTCGTTCGAGATGAACTGCGCCTCGCCTGTAAAGTGGACGAGAGCAGGCGGCAGCAGCGGGGGGGGGGGGGGGGGGGGGGGGGGGGGGGGGGGGGGGGACAGAAAGCTGCGGGAAAGTCGGACAGTTTCCATCCGATTCCAGCTCCTTCAGGCTGGACAGGAAGTGACAAAAACACTGTGGTGCTATCCCGATTTAATAAAATATAATCAGACCCACATATCAGCTTGAACACAGTCTCCAGTTGTTTTAATTATAACAGAGTAGCTGTCAAAGTGCTCTACATGAGATCTGTTGCTGATTTTAATG
>NW_023266141.1:0-3292 GCF_013103735.1 Etheostoma cragini
GTGTGTGTGTGTGTGTGTGTGTGTGTGTGTGTGTGTGTGTGTGTGTGTGTGTGTGTGATAATGAGTTTCCTGTCTGTTCCTCAGAGCGGGCGAGGACCTTCTGGGCCGAGGAGGACGTGGACCAGGTCTTCGACGGGATCTTTGACTACCTGGATCACCTGAGGAGAGTCCTGAAGAAGAACGCCGCCACGGATAAAGGTCCGCCTCCAATTAACCTGTCTGCTTCCTGTTGTGCTGACGTGACTTCCTGTTGTGCTGACGTGACTTCCTGTTGTGTTGATCAGAGTATGTTCAGGGTCTGAAGCTGCTGGAGGCTCTGAACTCTCCGCTGGCCTCGGCTCAGGACTCCTCCGTGGTCCAGGTGGTCATCGGAGCAGGTAAACGCTCTTATTTTGAAAATTAAAACAAATTCAAGGGTAAAGAATAGAATAGTAAAATGCGTGTGTAAACATTTCTCGTACGAAGTCTTATTTTGGCGGTGTCTTCCTGTCCAGATGAGTCCCAGCCGGCCTACAGCCCCCCCTCCCCCTTCCCTCCCTCTGGGGAGTCTTCGTGGTCGGCAGCGCCGCCTGGAGGCCGGGAGGAGGACCTGCAGCCCCCCCTCACCCCCAACCAGCTGCAGTACCAGCTGCACACCTGCACACAGGTACACACTGGGTTCTACACACTGGGTACTGCACACTGGGTACTGCACACTGGGTATTGCACACTGGGTTCTACACACTGGGTACTGCACACTGGGTACTGCACACTGGGTACTGCACACTGGGTACTGCACACTGGGTACTGCACACTGGGTTCTACACACTGGGTACTACACACTGGGTTCTACACAGCTGCACAAAGGTACTACACACTGGGTTCTACACACTGGGTTCTACACACTGGGTTCTACACACTGGGTATTGCACACTGGGTATTGCACACTGGGTATTGCACACTGGGTTCTACACACTGGGTTCTACACACTGGGTATTGCACACTGGGTTCTACACACTGGGTTCTGCACACTGGGTATTGCACACTGGGTTCTACACACTGGGTTCTACACTCTGGGTATTGCACACTGGGTTCTACACACTGGGTTCTACACACTGAGTATTGCACACTGGGTTCTACACACTGGGTATTGCACACTGGGTAATGCACACTGGGTATTGCACACTGGGTTCTACACACTGGGTATTGCACACTGGGTACTGCACACTGGGTTCTACACACCTGCACACAGGTACTACACACTGGGTACTACACACTGGGTACTGCACACTGGGTTCTACACACTGGGTTCTACACACTGGGTTCTACACACTGGGTTCTACACACTGGGTTCTGCACACTGGGTTCTACACACTGGGTTCTACACACATATAAAGATATAAACTGTCTTTCGTCCCCGTCCCCTTAACGTCCCGCTGTTGTTGTCCCGGCTGTGTCCCTGCAGTCGTGCCTGCCCAGTTTACCCAGCATGCCTCAGTGCGGCGCCGCGTTCTGGGGCCAGAACCCGCTGAAGGTGCCGCTGCTCTGCGGCTTCAAGCGGCTGAGCGCCGTGCCGCTGATGATGTCATCAGGAGGGGACGGGGACGCGGAGGCGGAGGAGTACGTGGAGGACTGGGACGTCGTCTACAAAACCCCGTGTGGGCTGAGCCTGCGTAACCATGACGACGTGATGCGTTTCCTGTTGGCCACAGAGAGCTACGACGTCATGCAGGTCTGTTGTTGATAAAGTTTTTAAAGTGGCGTCTCCGCCGTCTGTCTACGAGAACATGAGGCCGCTTCTGTTTAAATAATAACCTTTTATTGTGAAAATGCTCAACTATTTTTCTAAAATTATTTGTCTTTTAATGTGAAAATATTCAACTTTTCTTTTACATTTGGCTTTTATTGTGAAAAAATTCAACTAATTTCTAAAAGCATTTGAATTTTATTGTGAAAATATCCAACTATTCTAAAATTATTTGGCTGTTATTGTGAAAATATTCATTTTTTTCTAAATTATTTGACTTACGAAAATATTCAAATATTTTTCTAATATATAATTAAGTTTTATTGGGAATATATCCATCCATCCATCCATCTTCATCCGCTTATCCAGTCGGGTCGCGGGGGCAGCAGCTCCAGTAGGGGACCCCAAACTTCCCTTTCCCGAGCCACATCATAGAGGAATATACATAATATATAATATAAATATTCAACTTTTATTGTGAAAATATTCCACTATTTTTCTACAATAGTTTTATTGTTAAAATACTCCACTATTTTTCTATAAAAATAGTTTTATTGTGAAAATATTAAACTATTCTAACATTATTTTGCTTTTATTGTGAAAATATAAAAAAAAATCTAAATTATTTGAATTGTGACTTGAGTTTTATTGTGAAAATATTCAAATTTTTTGGTAAAAAAATATTCCACTATTTTTCTATAATAAATAATTTTATTGTGAAAATATTCCACTATTTTTCTATAAAAATAGTTTTATTGTGAAAATATTCAACTTTTTTTCTATAATTTTATTGTGAAAATATTACACTATTTTTCTATGAAAATAGTTTTATTGTGAAAATATTTAACTTTTTTTCTAAAAACATCTTGCTTTTATTGTGAAACTATTCCAGCCCTGCGTCCTGTGTCAGTAGCTTACCATGTTGGTCTGGCTCCTGTGCAGGTGGACTTCTTCACCTTTAACCCGTGCGTGCGGTTGGACCCCCCCCAGGCGGCGGGCCCCCGGCGCCCCGAGATGGACCTGAGCCGCGGCGTGGAACCAACGCCCGTGCAGCTGTGCCTCGGCGACGGCGGCGCCCGGCCCGCCGACTTCCGCTACAGGAAGGAGCGCTGGCCGCACGGCTGCTTCCTGAGCCGCGGCCCGGCGCTGTTCTCCGCCTGCTGCGACTGCACCGACGGCTGCAGCGACCCGCGGCGCTGCGCCTGCGCCGCCGCCACCCCGGGGGGGCGCCGCTACGCCCACCACCGGCTGGCCCAGCCCGTACCGCCAGGGTGAGACAGGAAGTACAGGTTTACACTAAACAAAAAATAAATTTACCTTTTATTGGGAACAGGTGACAGGAAGTGTGTAAAGTTGAACCTTTATTGTGACAGTGACAGGAAGTGTGTGTAAAGTTGAACTCTTGTGGTGACAGTTCCAGTGAGCTTTTATTGTGAAAGTTCCACTGACAGGATGTGTATAATGTTGAACTCTTATTGTGAAAGTTCCAGTGAGCTCTTACTGTGAAGGTGACAGGAAGTGAGCTCTTACTGTGAAGGTGACAGTGGGCTCTTACTGTGAAGGTGA
>NW_023266142.1:0-3332 GCF_013103735.1 Etheostoma cragini
TCACGATGGGACACACAAACAGCTAACGTTAGTTCCGGGGACGGACGCTATTACGGGTCGGACCAACAACTTCCGGGCACTCGTTTGTTTACTAACGTAACCTAAGGTTTCTTATGTTGCCTAGACTCATTTGTTTATTTATTTTCTATTTTACTCTTCTGAATGAATAATATTTTTTTTTTTAAAAGCTCTCAACTCAGACAGTTTCCAGCCTTCAGACAAAGACTGCGGTCCGATTCCACTTTAATGGTATGAGAATAAATAATAATAATATAATAAAATATAAATAACAAATGTATGAGAATAAATAATAAAATAAATAAAATATAAATAATGGGCTGTATTTTCTGAAGAAGGCTTTCAACCTGCACTTCCTGTCCCCCTGACATAGAGAAAAGTCTAAATGATGCTTAAACAGGACACAGAAATAAAACATGAACCCAGCGTGTATTGAATAAACTCCCATATTGATACACGATTAATAGTGAATCTTGCTAAACATACATTACTTAGAAAGAAATAAATATGCGTGGGCCCTATAAAATATCTAGTGGTTGCATTTGTCTGATTTCTTGATTATAATTGATTATATGACACAGATTACAAGAAAAAACATTATCCAATCAAGTATTAAAATAGGAGTGGACTTGTTCCCACCACACAATCTAGATGTTGATATGTAAAGATTTTAGTTTGATACTTGAGAGTTTTGCTTGGACTGGAAGGCACAAACGTTAATCCATGTCATCAGTCTCAGGTTCAGAAGAGTCTCCAGTCTGGTCTCCAGTCTCTGGTTGTAAACGTGGATGTGAGACCCTGGTTCTGGTCCTCCTCAGTAGGGCTGCACAAGTAATTGGATTTTAATCACAATCACGATTTAGGCTTTCATGGGCGATCAAATTTGTGTGATAAAGCAATATTTAAAATTCATTCATTCATATTTATTATACAGGAAAGTTAAAAGTAACTTTACATTACAATGTAAACGGGCATGACTCTGTTGAAAACTGGTTTTCAGCAGGTTCCTGTTCTGCAGGAACATAAAACACTGAACCTGGTTCCAGCACGTCGGGACAGATCTGTACAGGACATCGATGTGGAAAATATGGACAACTAAAACAACATAGTTACACAAGGACAAAGACATTTATGCAAGACATCAGCTGGGCTAGACAAATACGGAGAGCAAAAACAATTCCTCATTCTGTTCATAGAACGCTACGTATCGGGGGCCAAAAAGCCAATCTAGCGCTCCTAAACCACTGTCTGATCAGGTGCCACCGTGAGCCAATCAGAATCGTTCCCGGTTGTTCCGTGCAGCTTGGTTTCTAGATGTAGACTGTCTCAGAGGACAGAGTAACATGAAGAAAAAAAGGCTATAAACTTTCTTTGGATTGTGTGGAAACTTTTTTTTAAACCCTGACGACACATCTCTTTAGATAAGCTTTTAACTAGCAGCATGGCTTAGTATTTTATGTGTTGTTGTTTTATTTGTTTTTACTGTAAAGCACTTTGTGACCCTTCTTGTCTGTGAAAGGTGCGTTATAAATAAAGTTTACTTACTTGCTTCACAAAGAAAACAAAACAATGTCAATCACATTCCAACGACTAACATTCACAAACTTAACACTATTCTGTATTCTCGACTTCGGCCAAACTGTAGAAACCCAGCAACAACTGTGAATTTCCGGATTAATTGTTATTCATTATTTATTATTAATGACACTGATACTACGAGTGACTGAGTTCAGTACAGAGCAAAGCAGATTGGGTGAGCTGATTCTTCATTTCACACAAACATGTATTTCTGGTGGTGGGACACCCTAACCTATTCAATTGTTTGGATGTGACTCATAGTTGTTCTACTTGGCAAATTCTGACGCGCGCTCTCTCCAACGAGCAAGGGGAAGAAGTCACATGGTCGCTTATAACAAAGAAAAGTATTGTATAAAATAAACATGCAGTACATACATTTATATAAATAACATTTTTTTTTTTTTACATCATTTTATAATGTCCCAATTAATTACTGTTGGTTGAACAGGTATGACAGTCTTTGGCATTTTAGTCCCTGTCATATGTATTTTAAACCACTAGTGACACTATAGGCTACTGTTTAATTTTGTTTTTCTAATTTTTCCTTTAGTCCACTGACTTTGGGCTAGCCTGTATGATAACACACCTAAATGCTACATTAATCTATGTAAACTGTCACAGAGTTACGTTCCTGAACACAGTTTCACATGACAGTGTTGCTGCCCTCATTGAACCAACCTAATGCCCTTCTTCTGTGCTCTCACGTCACGTAAAGATGGAGGAGGGAAGCCTCAAACTTTAGATAAGTGATGTACATATTTGTACATTATCAGGAATGTAGCACAATATGGATGTGAAAGCTTGTGGTTGAAATCAACAAATAATCAAGGTAATTAATTGTGATTTCAATATTGATCAAAAATAAACAAGATTATCATTTTGATCATAATCGTGCAGCCCTACTCCACAGTCCTCACCATCAGCTTCTGTTTCCATCGGACCAACACATTTATGTCTTTCGACATCAGAACTCCAGGAAAATCTTCTGTTACAAACCCTGCAGCTGAATCTTTTCTCTCCTGTGTGGACGACCATGTGTGACCGTAAACTTCCTCTTTGTGTAAAAGATATCTTGCAGACCGAGCAGCTGAAAGATTTTTCTCCTGTGTGAGTTGTACTGTGTTTCTGTAAACTTCCTTTCTGTGTAAAAGACTTCTTACAAACAGAGCAACTAAAAGGCTTCTCCCCTGTGTGAGTTCCCATGTGTCTCTTCAGGTGTGTCGTGGTCCCAAATCTTCTCCCACACTCAGAGCAGCTGAATGGTTTCTTACATTCTGGATCATGTTTCAGAGAGTTTAAAGCTGGCTGAGGTTCTCTGGTCTCCTTCCAATCAGCACTGTCATCAGTCTCAGGTTTAGAAGAGTCTCCAGTCACTGATTGTAAAAGTAGATGTGAGTTCCTGGCTGGTTCTGGACCTCCACAGTCCTCTTCATCAGCTTCTGTCTTCATCTGACCAACACATTTATGTATTTCGACATCCGAACGCCAAGCAAATATTTTGTTACAAACACTGCAGCTGAATCTTTTCTCTCCTGTGTGGACTGCCATGTGTGACCATAAAGCTCCACTGTGTCTAAAAAAATTCTTACAAATTGAGCAGCTGAAAGGTTTCTCTACTGAGTGAGTTCTCATGTGTGTCTTTAGATGTGTCCTGCGGCCAAATCTCCTCCCACACTGAGAGCAGCTGAATGTTTTCTTACATCTTGTATCATGTTTCAGAGAGTTTAAAGCTGACT
>NW_023266142.1:3342-3593 GCF_013103735.1 Etheostoma cragini
GGTCTCCTTCCAATCAGCACTGTCATCAGTCTCAGGTTCAGAAGAGAGTCTAGTCTGGTCTTCAGTCTCTGGTTGTAAAAGTGGATACGAGTTCCTGGCTGGTTCTGGTCCTCCACAGTCCTCTCCATCAGCTTCTGTTTCCATATGTTGAGTGTGTCTTTGATGAAGCTGGGAGGACTGAGCTTCCTCTTCATCATCTTCACTCTTCACAGGGACAGGAGTGAATGAGAACTTGGTGATATCAGCCTCCT
>NW_023266142.1:3603-5099 GCF_013103735.1 Etheostoma cragini
AAGCTGCTCTCCCTCCTGACTGCTCCACAGTTCCTCTTTAATGTGTGGGGGGGCCTCTGGCTCCTGTTGGTCCACACTGAAGCTACATTCCTGCTGCTCCTCTTTAACAACAATCTGGCAGTTGTTGTCTGGAGGCAAAGCTGAAACACAGACAGAAGTTAATGTAAGCTAAAATGTAGAGATTGCAGGGTTTCCCCCACAAAAGTTTTTTAGCTCGGTAGCCAGTGTGAAACAGAGACTCTAAAAAAGCTCTAAGACCCCATAGGGCCCTACGTACAGTCAGTGCTACAAGCTAACTGGAGATTTTAAAATATTATACTAAGTAAATGTAATACAACTTTTTATTCTGCCACATGGCATTGTTCTGCCATTGCTTACATGCCACCTTGCAAGTAATACAACAGAGCCTTATTTATTGATATTGATTGATTTACAATATCAATTGATCCTTCACCAGATTCTTTTGTACCTTAAGATAATGTTTCCAAAATTGTTTCAGTGGTTCATTAACTTGTTTAAATGAAATAAGAATAATGGTAATTCTAACAGTAATTTTTACAACAATTCTAAGGACACTAAAGGCAGTTTACTGAACCACCCGGAAACAGACCCAGGCACCCGAGTCAGAACAGTGGCCATTTGTAACATTACACCTCCATAAGCGTTACAGGTGTTTCTCTCCCCCCTACGCTTTAAGCCATCTTTAAGATAAGCTAAATTCACCTGACAAAACAGGGATAAGGCACAAAAAGGACCAATACTAATAGTAATTTAAAGATGTTGTAGCATTGGATCTGGACGGGAAGGATAACTCTGGGAGTTGGAAGGGGGGTGTCGCAATTCTGCCTTCTCACTTCGTGACACAGGTTCGTGGATCTGAGTGTCACGATTTCCATTTCATATTGCATACTCTTCAGCCCTAGTTAGATCGCCCCAGCAAAGCTCGGATGTGTGGACAACAGAGAAAACAAAAAAAATTAGCTGCAGCTTTACCAACATGAAGGCTGAACAACAAAACCATTTTGGTGGAAACATTTACTCGCCATGTAGCTGATAGCCCTCTGAGATTTGCTCTACAAACGGAGAATGTACCTGCGTTTGCCAACTGGTGAGTGTTTATTTATGGCCTTGCATATGGCTCTATGGCCTACCTACGCTCAGTGGATTACCATGGCAACGTCCAACTGTCTTTCCTCATGGCCAGATCATGCATATTCCTGAAAAAGAAGTTATTTATTTTTCAGATTGGAACTGTCACAGCGCTACCTGGGGCTTAGCGCCCCCCCACCACAGACCTTCCGCCGCCGCCGCGCTGTGGAGCAAGGTCTGGACATGCGAGACATCCCTACTGCTAAAATAAAATAAATCAGGTTGTCTTGATTTTCCACTCTTTATTTCCCCTAAAAACACTGTGAACATTGTTCCTACCTTCCTCTTCATCATCTTCACTCTTCACAGGGACAGGAGTGAATGGGAACTTGGTGATATCAGCCTCC
>NW_023266143.1:0-2109 GCF_013103735.1 Etheostoma cragini
CACACACACACACACACACACACACACACACACACACACACACACACACACACACACACACACACAAACACACACACTGGGCTCAAATATGAGCAATAAGAGAAAGTTAAATTGAATCATTTATATTTTAATTCAACTTGCCAAACTTTAATCAATTGCTTTGAAAAACTGAATTTGAATATTATAGTTTGAGAGACTTCTGTAACGTCTGAAGTAGCCTCCGAGATGCTAACGAGATGCTAATGAGATACAACGAGAATATAAACAGCATTGCAGCGGATGCGACCTAGAGGACCTAACAAACGCTACTAGCTAACAGCTAACAGACGCTACTAGCTAACATCTAACAGACGCTACTAGCTAACAGCTAACAGACGCTACTAGCACCGACTAGCACTGGTCACTGCTGTTGTCTGAAAAACAACAGACGGGACAAGTGTTGCGTTTAGGTAAACTAGTAAACCTCAAGACCGACGTATAACCGACTGCTATCTGTTGAGTTGTCCTCCCGTCCCCTCGTCCTATGGGACGTCTCCATCTAGAACGGGGTGCAGGGAACTACTCTGATTGGCTCCTGAGCAGACGGTAGTAGCGGGAGATGCGCTATGCACAAAACCCGGAGCGTTCTATGAAATGACGCTTTAAAAAATGTAATCGCTCGATCACGCAAATTTGATCGTGGGAAGTCAAAATCGTGGTCGTGATTAAAATTCGATTAATTGTGCAGCCCTACACCAAAGGCGGTCAGTTCAATGGTGTTTAGATGCTAACGAGAGACTTCTGTAACGTCTGAAGTAGCCTCCGAGATGCTAACGAGATGCTAACGAGATGCTAACGAGAGACTTCAGTAATGTCTGAAGTAGCCTCCCAGAGGCTAACGAGATGCTAACGTGATGCTAACAAGATGCTAACGAGAGACTTCTGTAACGTCAACATAGTTTAAATGGACCTACTTAACCAAGTTGGTTCACTGCTAGCTTAGCTACAAGTTAGCATCAAACACAACAAAGGCTGTCAGGTGAATGGTGTTTAGAGCTAACGTTAGCATAGCATCAACCATAGATAGCTACAATGTTTCTCAGATGATTTAGTCTTCTGTTATTGTTCATAATGTAGTAAAGTAGTTATTATTATTATTTCATGTATTCATGGTATAGCTTGAAATTGAATTCATTCATTTGGAACTGAAATCCAGTTTCTGTTATTGCTCATATTTCAGCCTATCCTGGCCATGGTACGCTGGGCGAGTTCTTGTCACTGGATGTCATTGACCAATCAGAGTGTGTCTGTTGTTTTCTGTTGCCAGGGAAACACCAAGGTGGACAGCTTCACCTTTAACGGCTCCACCCCCCTCCACATCGCTGCAGGGCGGGGCTCCGTCAAACTGACCGCTCTCCTGATGGCTGCAGGTACGGCACGCACGCACGCACACACACACACACACACACACACACACACACACACACACACACACACACACACACACACACACACACACACACAACATGGTTAGCTTAGCATAAAGACTGGAAACAAGGGGAAACCGCTAGCTTTTTCTAATGTCACATTTACGTTTTATCAGTGTTCTGTACATAGTTGCATAAACGGTCAATGCAACAACTCAAATAGTGTCTCTGTCTGTCTGTCTCTGTCTCTCTGTCTGTCTCTTTGTCTCTGTCTCTTTGTCTGTCTGTCTCTTTGTCTGTCTGTCTGTCTCTTTGTCTGTCTCTCTCTCTCTGTCTGTCTGTCTGTCTCTCTGTCTGTTTGTCTGTCTCTCTGTCTCTCTGTCTGTCTCTCTGTCTCTCTGTCTGTGTTCAGGTGCAGACCCTCAGAAGGAGAACTTTGAGCCGCTCTTCTTCAGGGAGGACGACAGCTGTGAGGAAGAGAGGGAAGATGAGGATGAAGGCTACATCCCAGGAACCACTCCTCTCAACATGGCCGCCAACGCTCAGGTACCCCGCCTCAGAGGGACGAGATATGATGTCCCTGCACGATGTGAGGGGACGGCAGCATGGGTCCCTTTGCAACAAGTAGCATATAAGATGCTAACGAGAGACTTCTGTAACGTCTGAAGTAGCCTCCGAGATGCTAACGAGAGACTTCTGTAAC
>NW_023266144.1:0-2110 GCF_013103735.1 Etheostoma cragini
TCTCTCTCCATCTCTCCATCCATCCATCTCTCTCTCTCTCCATCTCTCCATCCATCCATCCATCTCTCTCTATCATCCATCCATCCATCCATCCATCCATCCATCCCCCTCTCTCTCTATCTATCTTGATGTAGTCCCCCCCTGTACTCTACTCAACATGGTACAGTCCGAGCTCCCCCACAATAAATCCCATTGGAAGCCTCCACATCCGGTTTGGCGGATCGGACCCGGCACCTGCAGGTAATTAATTAACGTCTTGTACCCACCTAGCTAACTAACGCTAAGCTAACAGCCACGGAGCCGTGAACTCTCAATAAAAACATTTTAAAGTAAAAAACAACAGTTATGTAATCTAAGCTAACAGCCAGTGAGTGTCAAAGGTTAGCGACGCAGCCCGTAATAAGTTATTATTAATAACAACGATAAATTAATCATAACGGGGATTGGTTGTCATGCGTCACTGCGCATGCGTCACTTTGCGGAAAGTAGCATACAAGATGCTAACGAGAGACTTCTGTAATGTCAACACAGTAAAAATGGACCTACTTAACCAAGTTGGTTCACTAATGGCTACAAGCTAGCATCAAGCACAACAAAGACTGTCAGTTGGATGGTGTTTTGAGCTAACGCTAGCAATAATAAATAGCTAAAACGGGTTTGAAATGACTGCCAGCTTAGCTACAAGCTAGCAATCAACTGACTGGCGTTTTGAGCTAACGTTAGCCACCAAACAACCATAGATAGCTACAACGTGTTTTTAAACGATTTCCATCTTCTGTTGTTGTTGTTTGTAACGAGAAAACGTTTTTATTTTTTAATGGATTTCACAGATTTCAGCATGACGATTACCTGGTAAACCGGTTAAATCTGAGCATGCGCGAGTCACACCTGCACTCGACTCACATCGGGCAGGGACGTTGGAATCGCCAAAGCAGGTGAACTCACAACAAAAACGTACACACAACACGTAAAGATAGAGTGCAAGAGAGTGGAAACAGAGCTCTATAACACTGTCATCAAATCATTCAATGAAAATAGGGAACTTTTAACCACTTTTTGGAGTGCTTCACGTTCAGCTTCTTCCTTAATATCCTTAATTAAACTCTTGTGTTGGTCAAAAAACAGACAAAATGTTGATATTTTCGTCCCTTTTTCAGACTTTTTTTTTAGTTTCCACTAACACCGCCTTACTAGTTTTACTACGTTTTGGACTTCATCTTCAATAACCCTCATTTATATAGAATTATACCTAATATTAGAGTAAAAAAGGAAAGAAATTGTGAATTATTTTGACTAATAGTTAAGATCAGAGACATGAAAGTGATCAGTTGTAATTATAAAGAGCGTTGGAAGGAATCCAATCCACTTTTTTGTGGTAATTTGGTTAAAAAGAAACTCATATTTCAGATATAGACTTTTTTTAAAGGGTCAGATTTGACCCGAGGACAACAGGAGGGATAAAGCAGCAGACGCTTAATGTCGGCTAACGTCCTTAATAATAGGACTTTGGGTTAGATTTTTCGGCAGTTTTCACTGGTTATGAGGAGCAATATCTGAGAGAAATATGGTGATGATTGATTGTTGTTCAGGTAAATTTAACCACGTTAAGCTTTTGGTAATAATTGACCTTGTACTGTCATCCCGGGTCAAAAAAACTGACACAAATGTTGATATTTTCGTCCCTTTTTCAAACTTTTTTTTTTAGTTTCCACTAACACCGCCTTACTAGTTTTACTACTTTTTGTAATTCATCTTCAATAACCCTCATTTATATAGAATTATACCTAATATTAGAGTAAAAAAGGAAAGAAATTGTGAATTATTTTGACTAATAGTTAAGATCAGAGACATGAAAGAGATCAGTTGTATTTATAAAGAGCGTTGGAAGGAATCCAATCTATTTTTTGTGGTAATTTGCTTTAAAAAGAGTGTGTCTAGGTGTACGTCCCTGTGTGTGGTTGTGTGTGTCTGCGTGTGGTTGTGTGTGTCTGCGTGTGGTTGTGTGTGTCTGAGTGTGTCTGTGTGTGTCTGCGTGTGGTTGTGTGTGTCTGCGTGTGGTTGTGTGTGTGTGAGTGTGTCTGCGTGTGGTTGTGTGTGTCTGCGTGTGTCT
>NW_023266145.1:0-164 GCF_013103735.1 Etheostoma cragini
CACAGCTAGTGCTGTATGGGGCGAGGCCAAAGAAACAGATACCAGCATGTGACTTTGCAAATCAGTGGCTGACCCTGGACGCCATAAAAGATGCCATTTGGACCTCCAGAAACTTGCTGGTAAGAAAGCACATGCAGATCCCATTCCCTCAAAACGTGAATCAC
>NW_023266145.1:223-389 GCF_013103735.1 Etheostoma cragini
CTTTACAGTGAATATGCCAAAGAAGATGTTCACTTTCAAGTTAAGCCGAGGTAAATGTTCGGCCCATATTCACACAGATTCATATTCATACAATTTTCCTAAAATAAACAATGTCAGAGAAAAAATGCAAAAAATGAAGGGTGTTGATAACATTTTTTAACAAGAT
>NW_023266145.1:730-956 GCF_013103735.1 Etheostoma cragini
CAATAAGTCATTTACACTGCTGAAAAGCATGTCACATTTATCAATTACCTTCACTGCTGGAAGCATAATAAATAAAATATAAAATATTTCTATAAAATGAAATAGTTTAATTTTTTAGAGATATTTTATTTTTCCATTTTAATTTCTTTGCTTCTATAACATGAACTAACTAAGTCTGTCTTATTCACCTACAGTAGCACTGCTGCTGTTGTTTTACAGCAGACTA
>NW_023266145.1:971-1151 GCF_013103735.1 Etheostoma cragini
CAGTAAATCACTGTAAATTAAATGTTATTACCCATAATGCAATGTATATTACAGTAATGAACCGAAAAATAAAGTTATTGCATTTTACGGTAAGTAACTGTAGAAATTACAACGAAGTCTAATCGTGTGGTTTATGTAATTAACTACAGCTCTGATTTAGGACCAATATCAGAGATCATA
>NW_023266146.1:0-1000 GCF_013103735.1 Etheostoma cragini
ACACACACACACACACACACACACACACACACACACACACACACACACACTAACAAATAACACTGGCCTGAAATGTGTGCAATACTCCTAATGCTACTATTATTATTATAATAATAATAACGTCTCACCATTGCAACTCCTTTATTATGTTAACGATGTAAATACGGAACATATCAACACTTCTCATATTTCTATCTATTTGACTATTTGTGCAGCTGTAACACAGTTTCTCTTCAGGATCAATAAAGTAAACACACAGAAATAAATAATGTATAATATATAATGTATCATTTCAGATAAATGAGGTTTGTTGACCATCAATAATAAAACCTTTTATTAATAAAGCAGTTCAGGTTATTAAAGGAACCCGCCCAAAGCTGAAAAAGTGACAAAAACATGAATTATTAATGTTTACTTCCTGGTTAACGGGAGACAACGCGGGGTTAAACATCGTCGTTAAAGACCCAATTACCAAAGACTAACCAGCCCCCCCCCCCCCCCCCCCCCCCCCCCCCCCCCCCCCCCACATCTCTCCATCAGTGCATGTATAGGACCTGAGCATGTGTGTGTAATAACAGAGTGAAAACATTGTAATTTACCCTTTTGGATAAATAACGCATACATTATTATTATTATTATTATTATTATTAACATCAGCAGTAGAGGCTTGGACAACAAACAGGACCATTGTTGTTAGGGCTGGTCACAGTTTTAAAGGGGACACTTATTAAAGGGCCCACGTTGGGACACTGATTGGCTAATCTATCAAAACATCTGTTAAAATACAGATAGAATGATCTGTTAATGTTTTCAGCTAATTTAATGGTGTAACGCTAACGTGTAGCTTCTTCCCTTTCTAACGCTTTGTAGTTTTAACTCTTTACTTTACAAGAGCCGGCTAAAGTACGCTAACGTCGGCCGCCGATATCTCCTCGATGCGGACGCTGGCCATAGACCGCTAGCTAAAGGCCGCTAGCTAAAGGCCGCTAGCTAAAGGCCG
>NW_023266146.1:1179-2297 GCF_013103735.1 Etheostoma cragini
AGGCCGCCGGCTAAAGGCCGCCGGCTAAAGGCCGCCGGCTAAAGGCCGCCGGCTAAAGACCGCCGGCTAAAGACCGCCAGCTAAAGGCCGCCAGCCAAAGACCGCCGGCTAAAGACCGCCAGCTAAAGACCGCCGGCTAAAGGCCGCCAGCTAAAGACCGCCAGCTAAAGGCCGCCAGGTAGGCCCCCAGCTAAAGGTCGCTAGCTAAAGACCGCTCATACGCAGTGTTCGATGGTTTAGAGCCATTCTGCCGCCATCTTGGTGATGATCAGAAATGTAAAGTACCGCGAAAAGACGTGAAAGTATCCGGATGTGGCCGATAGCAGCGAGTGGCGTCCGGGCGTGGACGCGGTGACGCTAGCTGTGGAACTCCAGACGAAGCTCAAACGTGGTTTACTTCACTTTAAGATTCTTTATTCTATTCTAAAACGGAAGACGCTGAACTCCGATGCGTTGTTATGGAACCAACACGTCGTCTAGGCAACACCCGCCCTTCGATAGCCTTCACACGCTGCTATTGGCCGGGAGTCCGTGCTAATGCAAGGTAACGGACCCCATTGGTTCCGGTCCTAACCCCTGACCAATCACTTGCTTTGTAGGGCGGGACATGCCTAGAAGTTACGTGGGATCCATAATAACGTAGAACTGAGCCTCCTAGCAAGCTAGCCAGCTAACTATCCAGTCAACCGCTAAATTAGTAAAATGTAACAACTTAACGTTTTATTTACACTCGTTTATCAGTGTAGAAAAGCACAGCCCCCCCCCGACCAGTGATAACTTGGTTTGTTCTTCAAGCTATTAAACAAGCTAGCCTACTATCCAACAAGCTATTAACACGCTAGCTAACATAGCTGACTCATGCTAACATAGCTGACTCATGCTAACATAGTTGACTCATGCTAACATAGCTGACTCATGCTAACATCCATCCGTTATCCTCATGTTGTGTTTATGACTCAGCGGTTTCTGTGTTAGAGAAAAGAATCGCATCATCGAACGTGATTTAAAATCACTTTTCTGTTCGACTACCTTCACATTTATGTTGAGTATATTGTTGGGGGTGTGTGTGTGTGTGTGTGTGTGTGTGTGTGTGTGTGTGTGTGTGTGTGTGTGTGTGT
>NW_023266147.1:0-289 GCF_013103735.1 Etheostoma cragini
CACACACAGACACACACACACACACACACACGCAGACACACACACACACACACACACATTTACACACACACACACATTTACACAAAAAACATTGCACACACACACACACAGACATGCAGACAGACACACACACACATACGAGTTTACAGTTATTTTTGGAATTCATGGCCACTAAACCTAATTTTTGATTTTGAAAAGCAGAAAAACGGACGAAGATGTCAAAAATGTTTCTGACCCGGGAGGACAACACGAGGGGCAAGACCGAGACCTGAGAGCGGAGGACGGGAAC
>NW_023266147.1:299-1474 GCF_013103735.1 Etheostoma cragini
TTCCTGTTCCAGAGACGGAGACATGGAAGATCTGCAGGATCCAATCAGACCTGCAGGATCAGATAAGATCTGCAGGATCAGATAAGATCTGCAGGATCAGATAAGGGCTGCAGGATCCAATCAGACCTGCAGGATCAGATCAGACCTGCAGGATCAGATAAGACCTGCAGGATCCAATCAGACCTGCAGGATCCAATCAGACCTGCAGGATCAGATAAGACCTGCAGGATCCAATCAGACCTGCAGGATCAGATCAGACCTGCAGGATCCAATCAGACCTGCAGGATCAGATCAGACCTGCAGGATCCAATCAGACCTGCAGGATCAGATCCGGCGGGTCAGGACTCGGAGCAGCTGCCTGAGAGTGGTGCGTTCAGGTCTCTGATCTCACCCTGTTAACTTCAGCTTTATTCTGCTGTCAGATGTCAGACGTTCTCAGGAGTCTCAGCACAGACTTACACACACACACACACACACACACACACACACGCACGCACACACACACACACACACACACACACACACACACAGTGAGGTAAATAAGTATTTAACACGCTGCTATTTTGCAAGTTCTCCCACTTAGAAACCATGGAGGGTCTGATGTCCTCGTAGGTGCATGTCCACTGTGAGAGACATGTCCACTATGAGAGACATGTATGTCCACTGTGAGAGACATCTCCACTGTGAGAGACATGTCCACTGTGAGAGACATAATCTAAAAGAACATTCAGAAATCACAATGTTTGATTTTTTAACTATTTATTTGTATGATACAGCTGTAAATAAGTATTAAAACACCTGTCTATCAGCTAGAATTCTGTCCCTCAAAGACCTGTTAGTCTGTCTTCATAATGTCCCCCCTCCCACTCCATTTATTATCCTAAATTAGATGCACCTGTTTGAGGTCGTTAGCTGCATAAAGACATCTGTCCACCCCATACAATCAGTAAGAATCACACTACTAACATGGCCAAGACCAAAAGAGCTGTCCAAAGACACTAGAGACCTCCAAAAGGATGGACAGGACTACGGGGACATGTCCAAGCAGCTTGGTAAAGCTTGGTCCTCTGCTGTGTATGTGTGCATACATACATACACACCAGAGGACGCTCTACAACGTCCCTGTTAGTGATGGTGTTACATAGTCTGTCCACCAGAGGACACTCTACAACGTC
>NW_023266148.1:0-247 GCF_013103735.1 Etheostoma cragini
TTTAAGTTGTATTACTAGTTGGACAATTCTAAAATGTGTTATAATTCATTCTAGATTGTGTTTCTGGATACATGATTGATTTGGTAAGTCATTCTTATTACCCTAACTTTAGCAATGACTTGACTGTTGAATAGTACATGCTACTTGTTGGGGTAGTTAAACATGACAGTGCTACAGACTAACTGAAGATGGATGTCATTGTAATCACATTCAGATCACCTCAAATGGAGACACTGATGATTATTGT
>NW_023266148.1:299-500 GCF_013103735.1 Etheostoma cragini
TCAGATGTGTTACAAAACTTGCAGGGAACGTTGTATTGTCAATACATTGTCCAGCGATGGTGGTATAGTGGTGGGCATTACTGCCTTCTAAGCAGTTGCCCTGGGTTGGATTTCCAGCAATCACAGCTTTCTTGAGTGATGTTACTTGCTTTATTTGTCAAGAAGTCAGCCGAAAGATTACTTGCCCAACCCGATTTGATA
>NW_023266148.1:725-876 GCF_013103735.1 Etheostoma cragini
TGCTTTTCCTCTGAGAGAAACTATAAGAAGCGGCTCTTGGATACTTATAAATCACTGGACTACATATTGTAATATTTCCACCAATAGCTCAAGCCTGTCCTACAATGACTTTACCTAAGACTTTTGTTGGGCTTGCTGTTTGGCCAAGCCT
>NW_023266148.1:886-1006 GCF_013103735.1 Etheostoma cragini
AAAAACAAATATGCTGTACTTAAATAAAAGACTTCTACATTTTCTAGTCCCAATATCATGTCTCAGACATTAGTTCCAGTTGAAAATCCTAGTTGTCAGAAGTGGGATTTGAACCCACGC
>NW_023266149.1:0-1136 GCF_013103735.1 Etheostoma cragini
AAATGGCTGCAATGAAACAAAGAGTGAAAAATTTAAAGGGGTCTGAATACTTTCCGTACCCACTGTATATATATATTTATTTCAGGACAGTCAAAATGTCATACGGAACGGCAGGAACTTGATTAATGAACAGGAAAGACAACATTAGGATAAGATGAGACTAAAACTGTTAGGTTATTCCCTTTCTTCACCACTACTCTTGTTGTTTTAAACACCGTGAAGAGACGACGTCTGAGGATTACAAACCGGAGAGGCGGTAGCCGAGGAATGCCGACGAACAATCACAACGGCACGTCATGTACCTGTTATTGTTGTTGTGCTTCCTTATCACTGCCAGCTACCTGTCAACACACTGTTCTTTGATGGGACAAAAGGGTTACTGCAAAGTATGTGCTAGACTACACCAAAATATGTGTTTTCTTGTCCGTGCTTTCATCTGTAAGGGAAAGCAAGGCTGCTTTGTTCGTAGAGCACATTTCAGCAACAGGCCAATTCAAAGGGCTTTACGTTAAAAGATTACAATAATACAAGTTACAGTGCAGAAGACAAAATTTAACATTAACGAGCAGGTAAAAACAGTCAAAATACAACACGAAAATAAGAGTTACGTTGCATTATAAGAAATTAAACATAAAAGAGCAGTTTAAAAACAGTTAAACTTATAAAGGCAGGTAAAAGAGCAGATTTGAGGCTGCTAGATTGGGACAGTGTATAACCCGATTGCCCCGCACACGTTTTCGGGGGGGGGGGGGGGCAGTAACCATTTTGTGGAAACCCAAACTTTGTTGACCAATAAGGTCGCTCTATACAGGCAGAACCACATGTCCTTACCGTCTCCTCCACCACTGGCAGGTAGGTGTTACTATGCGTCGTGTGTGCACAGATGCACTTTGATTTGATTGGATGTGGGATGTATTTCATTGGGTGACTTCTCAGGGAAATGTTGAGAGGAAGTTAAGTTATAGAGCTTTTATTGTGATAAAACTGAAGTGGTGAATGCTGTTGCATTAAAGGTCCCATGACATGGTGCTCTTTGGATGCTTTCATATAGACCTTAATGGTCACCTAATACTGTATCTGAAGTCTCTTTTATATAGACCTTAGTGGTCCCCTAATACTGTATCTGAAGTCTCTTT
>NW_023266150.1:0-1654 GCF_013103735.1 Etheostoma cragini
GTTAAAACATCACAGAAACATCAGAAGATGCCGAAATGCATGTTTCCAGCATTGAGTTGTGTGTTTAACAGCTTTTGTTAAGAAACTAATGTAAAACTGTTGAAATGACAGAAGCAAGGTTAAAATATCACAAAAACACCAGAAGAGGCCAAAACGCATGTTTCCAGCATGGAGATGTGTGTTTAACAGATTACTGTTAAGAAACCAATGTAAAACTGTTGAAATGACAGATACAAGGTTAAAATATCACAGAAACATCAGAAGAGGCCGAAACGCGCGTTTCCAGCATAGAGGTGTGTGTTTAACAGCTATTGTTAAGAAACCCATCTAAAATTGTTGAAATGACAGAAACAAGCTTAAAACATCACAGAAACATCAGAAGAGGCCGAAACGCATGTTTCCAGCATGGAGATTTGTGTTTAAAAGCTTTTGTTAAGAAACCAATGTTAAACTGTTGAAAAGACAGATACAAGGTTAAAATATTACAGAAACATCAGAAGAGGCCGAAACGCACGTTTCCAGCATAGAGGGGTGTGTTTAACAGCTATTGTTAAGAAACCCATCTAAAATTGTTGAAATGACAGAAACAAGCTTAAAACATCACAAAAGGATCAGAAGAGGCCAAAACGCATGTTTCCAGCATAGAGATATGTATTTAACTACTGTTGTTAAGAAACTAATGTAAAAAAAGATAATAAAAGATAATTTAAAAGATAATTTGTTTATTAGTCCCCAATGGGGAAATTACTGCACTACACTCTGTGTACACACTTTTTGTTAGTACTCACACACAGGCCTGAAATACACACACATGCTCAGGACCTATACATGCACTATACATGGAGAGATGTCAGAGTGAGTGGGCTGCCAGCTGAACCAGCGCCCTGAGCGGTCGGGGGGGTACGGTGCCTTGCTCAAGAGCACCTGGCAGTGCCCAGGAGGTGAACTGGCATCTCTCCAGCCACCAATCCACGCTCCCAACTTTTTGGGTCCATACGGGGATTTGAACCAGTGACCCTCCGGTTCCCAACCCAACTCCCTATGGACTGAGCTACTGCCACCCCCCAAAAAAAAACTAAAACTGTTGAAATTACAGAAACAAGCTTAAAACATCACAGAAACATTAGAAGTCGCCGGAAAGCATTTTTCCAGCATGGAGATGTGTGTTTAACAGCTTTTGTTAAGAAACCCATGTAAAACTGTTGAAATGACAGATACAAGGTTAAAACATCACAGAAACATCAGAAGAGGCCGAAACGCACGTTTCCAGCATGGAGATGTGTGGTTTAACAGCTTTTGTTAAGAAAGCAATGTAAGACTGTTGAAATGACAGACACAATGTTAAAACATCACAGAAACATCAGAAGAGCCCGAAACGCACGTTTCCATCATTTGTTTAAAAGCTTTTCTTAAGAAACCAATGTTAAACTGTTGAAATGACAGAAACAAGGTTAAAACATCACAGAAACATCAGAAGATGCCGAAATGCATGTTTCCAGCATTGAGTTGTGTGTTTAACAGCTTTTGTGAAGAAACTAATGTAAAACTGTTGAAATGACAGAAACACGGTTAAAATATTACAGAAACATCAAAAGAGGCCGAAACGCACTTTTCCAGCATGGAGATGTGTGTTTAACAGCATTTGTCAAGAAAC